>NC_046154.1:825666-965666 GCF_011064425.1 Rattus rattus | reverse complement strand
GAAAAGTATTTTTTTTCCCCTTGTAGAACCCTGCAGGCTTTCTCCCCTCTTCCCTCCCTCCCACATCCTCCTGCTGAACATCAAGAGTACCCCAGATATTAGGCCCTTACCACTTCCCACCCAAGGTTCCTCATGCATACTGTCAGAAACAAATGAAAAAGGACTCCAGGCATGATAGCGCACTCCTACAATCTCAGCACATGAGAGACAGAGTTAGGGGGATCCAAGAGTTCAAAGCTGGCCTGTGCTGCCCAGGCTGTCCCCAACTTGCTGTGTAGCACAGGCTAGCTTTGAACTTCCTTCAAAACATGGACTGTGACTCGAGACTTGTAAAATGTAATGAACCCTCTTCCTCCCCAAGCTGTTTTTGGTTAGTTTGGTTATCAGCCCCCGCTTCCCCAAAAGAAGCTAGAACAGATGACTCAGGAGTGAAAGTGATTGCCCCCAGTGCCCATGGGCTGTTTTCAATCCCAGGGACCCACATTTGGGGAGGACCAGACCAACCTTCACAAACTGTCCTCTTGACCCCCACACTCACGTTGTGGCATGCCCATGCCCGCACTTATACACTCACATGTACAAAATAAAAATAAAATATATTTAAAAATAAGGATTGAGGGGGTTGGGGATTTGGCTCAGTGGTAGAGCGCTTGCCTAGCAACCACAAGGCCCTGAGTTCGGTCCCCAGCTCCGAAAAAAAAAAAAAGGATTGAGAGTGGTGGAGGAAAGACAGTGGCTGTCCACTTCCACACAAACATGCATGGATACCTGCACACACATGTGTGCACACACACACACACACACACACACACACACACACACACGCCTTTGGGAAAGTGATTTCTTCAATGTTTCACCATCTAAGTAAGTTCTTCTGGTGAGATTTCCATATTCTTTCTTTGGCCATAATTATTTAAAGACAATGTTTAAAAGTCACTTCTCATGCAGGATTTTATTCCACTGTTCTTTGCTACTTATTTATTTATTACTAAATTGAACTTTTTTTAAAACCCATGTTACCATCCAAGGTATGGGATTGGAAAAAAAAACAAACACTCAGAGCAAGTGAAAATTTCACGAGGCCGTCTGCTGGCCTTCTCAGTTGCAGGTAGGTTGGGATGGGTGGAGATAGCTCGATTTATCTTCTTTCTAGGGCTCGGTACTGGATACTGAGCCAGTTGGAATAACTCATACCCTGGGGATAGATGCCTCCTCTGAGTGAGAAGAAGCTAGTCTGAAACCCACACTTTAGGATTCTGAGGGAACTCTCTGAGTCACATGGTCTGATGCCAAGGGCTGGGACAGAGCAGAGCCTATCCACCTTCTGAATAAAACGTGCACTAAGAAGCTGGATGGTTTCCCTCAGCGTCCCTCATCCAAGTGGCATCTGACATAGTGTTTATCCTGGGATCACTGTAAGGCTGCTGGATGCTGTGCAGAGGGTGGGGACCAGGAGCTCTCTTAGGTGATCAGAGTTTCTGGTGCTGGGAACTTATGAGATGCCTTAGAGTGGTGCTTGTTCCTCCTCAGAGAAGGCAGTTGCTATTTGTGTTTACTTGCTTGGATTTTGCTTTCCAGCCATGGTGGATTGAGGAATTGCTTAGGCTCAGGCTTTAATTTTTCAAAATTTTATTAGACAGACAGACAGACAGAGAGACACAGAAAGAGACAGACAGACAGACAAACAGATGGACAGACATAGAGGCAGAGAGAGTGCAGGTGTGCTGGGTTCCTACCATGATGCACACATGGAGGTTAAATAACAACTGTGCAGGGTCAGCTATGTCCTTTCACCTTCGAGTGGGCTCCAAGAATCACACTGAGATCACCAGCCTTACAGGGCTCGTTGTTTATTTATTATGTTTTTTGAGACAGAATCTTTTTTTTCTTTTCTTTTCTTTTTTTTTTTTTTTTTTTTTTATAGCTGGGGTCCGAACCCAGGGCCTTGCACTTGTTAGGCAAGCGCTCTACCACTGTGCTAAATCCCCAACCCTATTATGTTTTTAAAGATTCGTTTTTACCTTATGTATTTTGTCTGTGTCTGTGTACCATATGTGCGCAGTGCCCAGGGAGTCAGAAGAAGTCCAGTGTCAGATCCCCTGGAATTAGAGTAGTTTTGTTGTGAGCTGCTGTGTGGGTGCCGAGAACTGAACCCGGGTCCTCTGCGAGAGCAGCAGTGCTCTTAACCACTGAGCCATCTCTCCAGCACCAGTGCTTCAGAGCCACTTTGATTCTCTGGTGTCCTAAGGTGCAGAAAGTAGCCGATCTTTAGATGTTAGGCATCTAGATGTTGGGTGACAAAACTTTTCCTAGAGAGACACTACACACAGATCTACTCACCCCAGGCAGGGAACCCATCACAGACCAAAGTATGGATGCAATCAAAATCCTGCTTGGTGGACCAATGAGTTTTACTGGGGATACTTACTTACAGGAGCAGAAATGACTCAAAGACAACTGCATTATCAAAGCCTATCCCAGCAGGATGACAGCTCACAAAGCTGGGACCTGGAACACACTGCTCAGCCTATAGGCAGCTTAGCAGGCAGGAGAGTGTCCTTTCCAGGTACCTCAGTAGGTCTAAGCCTCCTCCAGGCAGCTTGGTTGGTTTCTGTTTTTTCAAGGCTCCTCTCTGGGCATTGTAACTTTTTTGTAACTTTTCTCCCTGAGAGTCTTCTTTGCAGTTCAGCTTCACTCCCTCTGAGAGGGACTCAGCTTTTATTGCTTACTCTAGCAGGGAGGGGCCTAGTGAATCCGGTAGGTTTCAGGTACTTCCTGAAGCTATTTTGAGCTGTTTACCTTCCTTCCTTAGGGCCCTGCCTACAGGATAGAGCTTTCCAATCTCACAGGAAACCATTACTCAACACTGGAGTAAATGCCCTCTCTGGAAGCCTGGGCAGAATGTCTCTCTGTGCTTTGAATCTGAGTTCCCAAAGCACAGCTTGAAGCTCGGCTTTCTTGTTAAGTCCTAGTCTTTTATTAACATGTAAACTCCATGCTATTTCTACTTGCTCCCATTTGCAGACATTCTTGTGGTGGGTATAGTCATTTTATGTTATTATTAGGCACTGACCTCAGGAATTTGCTTTCCCAATAGACCAATTTTGCTATTATATAAAGTGGCACATCTACCTCAGCCCACAATATAGGTCAGAGGTGCCTAAACCACTCGAAGAAAGCTGGCTCAATGTAGCTCGAGGGGAACCTACATTTTCACGTGGTCCTGTCCCAGGTACTCTAGAGACAGGAGCCTGCTTCTTTCAGGCAGCAAAGAGAGATTCCATGAAGGAATCATTTGAAACTAGATGCATAGCTCATGTGACCCTTCCATTAATGGACAAGTAGCTCTCTGGTTGGGCCAGGAGAACATGCATGAGATGTGTGGACTCCTTAGTGAATCCCTCAAGATGTTCACGAAATGCCCAACCCCAATAAAGAGCAATTTGGCATCCACCCTGTTCCCACCATAAGATCCATAAAAGCCCATGGGGCAGGGCTCCAAAGTTATTCTTCCTTTACAGCCACCTTGCTCTTTGCAAGTTCCTTTTCATCTTCTAACAAATCTGCGTTCATTCTGCTCCGTGTCCATGTTGAATTATCTTACTCTTCTTGGGCATGATGCAACAATGTAGCCTGGATGCTCTCTTAGTCATTGTTCTACTGCTGGGAAAAGACCCTACAGCCAAGGCACTAGTTAGTTAATTAGTTAGTTGTGTTTTTCAAGACAGGGTTTCTCTGTGTAGCCCTGGCTGTCCTGGAATTTGGTCTGTAGACGAGGCTGGCCTCAGGGATCTGCCTGCCTCTCCAGTGTGCGCCACCACCACCGGCAACCAAGGCAACTGTTATAAAAGAAAGTACATAATTGGGGGCTTACAGTTTCAGTGAGTTGGCCCATTATCATCATGGTGGGGAGTGTGGTGACAGGTAGGGAGGCTATCTGCAAGTTAGAGAGAGAGAGAGAGAGAGAGAGAGAGAGAGAGAGAGAGAGAGAGAGAGCCTCTAAGCCTACTTCCAGTGACACACCTCCTCTAACAATGCCACACCATTAGGGGGTCATTCTTGTTAAAACTACCACTAGCTTTGGTGTCTTTTGATTATCAGTCATCAGGACTTTAGCACCCTGAGGTAAGCTCACTAAGAGCTAGGAAGAACTTCCTCACATTCAAAGGACCCATATCAAGTGGGCATGGGGTGTTGGTTCCTGCCTTCTACTTTCTTGTTTGAGGCAGGGTCTCTCACTGGGCATGGAACTTCAAGCTCGATAGCTGGTGAGCTTCTGACTCTCCACCTCTCCTTTCCCACAGGAGTTCTGGGGTTGTAGATGTCAGTTCTGTCCCTTCTCCCCACCTCCTCACCCTCACCCCCACTCACTCCCAGTTATTCATGGGTTCTCGAGCCTCATGGAAGAGGGATAATGTCTTTGCTTTTCTGATGTCCCAACTCTGCCTCACAGGTTTGGATTGGGTCTGGCCCTTCATACTGTTAAAAGGACCTGTTGTAGAAGAAGAGGGGTATGGGGCTGCAGTGAACGCAGGCTACGAAGCAACATTAAGTTCAAGCCCGGGCTCCCGTCTCTGGGCCGTTGAGCATATCGATTACTGCTCCTAGGGCCTGGCTTTCTCCTTTGTTATTGTAGATGCTGTCAGCCTTGAAGGATCTTGCAGTAATGTAAGCCAAGGACCTCCCGATCACCTGATCAATAACCGGCATAATTTGGCAGCAGTTCTTGAGTCAAGGGCGATATACCAAAATGTCTTCCACTGCTCTCAGTCCCTGTTCCGGAAGGCTCTGCTGTCCCCGCCTCCCTTCGCTGCTTACCTTTGCCGCTGTTATTCATGCCCTCTGTGGAATGAGAGTTATCAAATTGTGGTTATCAATTTCTTTTGCATCTAAGCTAGTTGATGTTGGATTTCTGTCACTTGCAACAAAAAGGGCCTGAAGAATGGCAGGAAGAGTAAGAGTAAGAGGAATAGGAGGGGGGGGAAGAGGAGGAGGAGGGGAAAGAGAAGGAGGAAGAGGAGGAGGGGAAAGAGGAGGAGGAAGAGGAGGAGGGGAAAGAGGAGGAAGAGGAGGAGGAGGAAGAGGAAGAGGAGGGAGGGGAAAGAGGAGGGAGGAGGGGAAAGAGGAAGAAGAGGAGGAGGAGGAGGAGGGAGAGGGAGAAGAGAGAGAGGAAGAAGAAGGAGGAGGAGAGGAAGGAGAAGAGGAAGAAGAAGAAGGAGGAGAAGGGGAAGGAGAAGAGGGAGAAGAGGAAAGAGGAGGAGGAGGAGGAGTGTATAAGCCTTAAGAGTCAAACTGTAGGGCAGATCATGGCAGAGAGGACTGACAAAGGGTTCAAACAGGCAGAGGGAAAAAAATCACAAGGAAACCATCTTCTTTTTATCTTCCATCTTGGGATGTTAGCTCCTTGGGGATGTGTAGCTTTAGCCATAATTGGTTTTGGTTTTTGTCATTCTGGGGAATAAACTCAGGGCCTGTGATGGTTTGTATATGCTTAGCCCAGGGACAGGCACTATTAGAAGGTGTGGCCCTGTTGGAGTAGGTGTGGCCCTGTTGGAGTGGGTGTGTCACTCTGGGTGTGGGCTTTAAAACCTTCATCCGAGCTGCCTGGAAGCCAGTCTTCCACTAGCAGCCTTCAGATAATGATGTAGAGCTCTCAGCTCCTCCTGAGCCATGCCTGCCTGGACGCTGCCATGTTCCTGCCTCTACGATAATGGACTGAACCTCTGAACCTGTAAGCCAGCCCCAACTAAATGTTGTCCTTCTAAGGGGTGCCTTGGTCATGGTGTCTGCTCACAGCAGTAAAGCCCTAAGACAGGGCCCTCCTCGTGCTCGGCAAATGCTCTGTTGCTGTGCTCCATCCCTTAACCACCCCTTCGTCTTAGTTCTAACTGCCTGTGGGTTTCCTTTCCTTCTCAAATGTGCTTTTATCGCCATTTGTTTTCACACTACTTCTTGCCCTCCAAAGACTGTAAAATATGTTCTCCCTAGGGGCCTACTGCCTTCACCCCCCCCCAACCCAGCTCTGAATTCTTAAAGTTCTTGGAACGGCACAGTCAAAGCGCACACTAATTAATTTATTAACTTGCTTATCTTTGAGACAAGGTCTTGTGTAGCCCAGACTGGCTTCACATTTACCATGACCTTGAACTTCTGATCTTTCAGCCTCCACCTCCCCACTGTTGGAATCACAGGCGAGGGTCTTTGTGGTACAGTCATGTAGTACTGGGGTTCCAACTCAGGGATTTGTACCCGTGGGAGTGAACTACGATTTACATCCCCTCTGTGTTCCCGCTTCCTGGGTTTATCACCCTCGACTGGTGCTCACTGCTTAGGAATTGATGGATTGACTGCCCCATGGGGAGGCTGAAGTTGCCAGGGGCAATTAATTGGAGGAGTAGGACCGAGGAGAGGGATGCCACCCACATACCATCAACTGGAAATAAGGAAACCTTTCCAGCAAAAAATAAACACGATAACTCTAAATGTGTCCGGCATACCTGGCCCAAATCACAGGCCACGCTGCTCTCTTGTGGACACAAGGGGGAGGCAGAGGGCATGTCCCAGTGCCAAGCGTCCTGTGACAGCCGTGAGGGTCATCCAGTAGGCTATCTGTGTCCTGGAAGACAGAGACTTTTGTTTGGGTGATTTACCCAGGACATAGGTAAACCTCTAGTCAGAGGCTTGGCCACGGGTGCCTAGTCAGTAGTTATCTAAGAATGAGAGCTGGACTCTAATAACCAAGCAGTGTAGGGCGGTGGAACCAGCTCAGTGGGTAAGAATGTCACCTGTGGAAGCAAGAAGACATGAGTTCAAATCCCCAGCACCTGTGTAAAATGGATGCAAGACCATATTCGCCTGTAACCCTAGCACTACAGGAGATAGGCAGGTCCTAGGAGCTAGCTCTGCAAAACCAGTGAGCTTTGGGTTCAGCGAGAGACAGCAACCCCCACGCCCCAAATAAGATGAGAGAAATAGAGAAAGGATGCCCAGTGTCCTCTGACCTCTGTGTTCAAGACACCTGGGTATGCTTGCCAGCGCCTCATGTGTGACTACTAGTTCTTAAAAAGCAGTAAGTGACCTTCAAAAGACTCGGCTAATCTTTAAAGACAAAGGGATGATGCCTCCGTGCCTTAGTAAAGCAGAGGGAAGACCTGTGTCTGTAGTGGGGAGGCCAAAGCCTGAGGTGTAGGCATCTCGGAGTCTCATTCCTAAGCTTGAAGGTCCTGCACCCCATGTCCGTGCCCCTCGTTAGTGCCTTGAATGGGACCTAGCACTGACCTCATCTTCTCTGAGCCGCAGGTGTCTTATCCCACTTACACGAAAAGGATTGGTGTCTGGAGACCCAGAGGCCCAACCTACCTTTGCGTGGGACTCAGTGATAATCAGGGTCCTTCCAGCTTAAGTGGTCTCTGGGGTGGCTTGAATAAATCAGTTCAGTTGCTCACTAAGGCCTTTTTTCATCACCCCTTCCCGGGTGCAGCTGCTCTCGTTAAGACTTCTGACGGGCCCTGACCCGTTGGTCCAGTGTTGTTCAAAAACCTTTGTGGCAGCCATGACAGTCCAACTTTTAGACACTCTGTAGCTCAGCAGTGCCCCACAGCCTGCTGCAAACGTGATTAATTTTTCTCTCGCACAGGTTTGGGGGCATTTTTGTAGTTCACTTCGAGACATGTTTGCTAATTTAATTACCAGTGGATATGATTTCTGGGAAGTCATCGCGCATGCTTAGGAGTGAGTCCACTAATTGTTTTCAAATATAACAGCTACAAAAATTAAAAAATATGCTTGCTAAATCAAACAGTTTCTAGAGCTGTCACAAGGTGGAATTTCCCGGATTTTGGTTCTATTTCATGTGGGAACTTCTGTTCTACAGAGTCAACAAAGGATGATTCGTGAGAGTCTTATATAGCCTCAGCCCTTAAAGGCAGCTGAAATGGGTTTTGGCGTGTGGGGTTAATCGTTTCCTTTAGCTATTGTGACTGGTGTTGTCTGGCCCGAGCCTGGAAGTTTTGAATGCACCAACAAGAAGAGAGTCCCCCCTCCCCGTCTCCTTTAATCTCACAAAACCCATTTTAGGAGCGGTCACGCATGCAGGCATTTAGGTCTTTCCGCCTCTGGGATTTTTTTCCAAAGCTACCTTGGCCTGGTGCTTTCAAGCATTCTACCACGAGCCAAATATCAGCCCCATGGTCAGGGCTTCCACAGAAATAGGTATCCCACAAAAGGAAGTGTCTCACCTGAGAGCTACTTTTCTCCTGGTGATGATGTCTCTCCACAAACGTTCCTTTCCCCATAAACATTTTTGAGAGAGATGAATAGGTGTACCTTTCTGGAACAGCGCACAGATGCTGGGGCATGAAATGACTTTGCCTGACATGTTTTATGGATGAAGGGAGGACCTTGAGCACCACCTTCTATTTCCCCAGCTTCTGACTTGGTTGTAGGTTGCCAGGTCCTTCTACAGGTGACGCTTAAGCGACTTAGCTTGCTGTGGCTGTCCTGAAGTTGTAATGGTCCAGCCCAGCCTGGGAGGAAGCTAGAGAAGGCCAACCAGTTGTCTGGTGGGTGGGTGGGGGGCAGGTATTGGGGGAGTGTAGCTCAGTGGTAGAGCACTTACCTATGAGGTATATGAGGCCCTGGCTTTGATGCCAGCACCTCCCAAACCCACAACGACCAAAAGTAAACATGAAATGCTGACAGCCTGTAACCTCTCTGGGTCCACCCTTCAGGGCCTGCCACCTCAAGCACTCTTGTTTTTAGATATTTGATTAAGCTGGTGTTTCTCACACATACACACACCAAGCCTGTCTCCACTGAGACCATGAAGAGAATGGATTCCTCTCCTCCTGATGCTAATCAACGCCAGGGTTTGTGTGTATGGGGAGATTTGACCTCAAAAAGATAAAGAAGCCAATACAAAAATGGAAGACACTGTCACCTTCCAGAAAATGAACAAAGGAGAATTTCCCTTTTCATCTCCGTCTGGGGGATGGGGAGGGCGATTGTTAGTAGCACAGTGGCACTTGACAACCTGCTGGCATTCCTAAGGTCCTTCTAAACCCAAAGTCAAGAATGCCAAACGACTCTTGAAGGTGACAACCCAGAAACTAGGTCAGAGGGGACACAGAGTTTGGCCTACTGTCAGGCAAGGAATAGCCCTCACCTCCGGGGAGGGTGAACGTGTAGGAGCTCATATATGCTCAATTCCTTGTATGCAGCTACTGTTTAGTGCATCTGGGAAACAGTAATGCTAAAACTGCACTTGGTGTTTACTTGAAACTCAAATCAAACTGTCATCATCATGTATTTTCTCCAGGAATGTAACCTAGGAGCTTGGTGCCTCCTAATTCCCAAGGGCTCGATGACTTTGGCACCCCCTGGAGAAGGCATGTTCCAGCCTCAGTCTTAGCTATTGAGATCTGGAGGCAGCCCATATTTCTGGGATGATTATTTTTTCCTCCCACAAATCCCTTCTCTTGTTATTCTCTGGGTCTTTCCTATGTTGGTTTATGTTTAGTTACTCGAGGCTTGTTCTTCCTTCTAGACTGGTAACAACTCAAACCCACTAGCTATCCCAAATATCTATCTGTCTATCTGTCTGTCTATCTATCTATCTATCTATCTATCTATCTATCTATCTATCTATCTGTCTATCTATCTATATTGAGGTCTTGGTTTGGATCCCAAGCACCTTGAAAACCCACAACAACCAAAAACAAACATGAAACACTTCCAGCCTGTGGCAGCTCTGGGTTCACCCTGAAGTTTCCCTCAGGGACTGTGCGCGCGCGCGCGCGCGCGTGTGTGTGTGTGTGTGTGTGTGTGTGTGTGTGTGTGTGTGTGTAGTTAATAGGGGGTCTCATTAGCCCAGAATGGCCTTGCATTTGCTATGTTTCAAGAATGACCTTGAACTTCTGATTCCCTTAACTCTACTGCCCAAGTGAGGAGATTATAAACCCGTGTAAGTACACCCAGTCTCCAGGCTCCTGTGCCCTTGGCCTTCCTTTGTTCATCATGGACTGACCCCATCTTCCTCTGTACAAAACTTAAACCTCTAAAGCTCAGAGGCTACCGTTATCTACTAGGGGCTTCCAGCCAGGAGTTAGAGAGACTCCATGGCAGGCCACTTGGTGGGGGTCTCATTGTCCAATGACTCCGTGGTCTTGCCATGGGTGTTACCTGAAGTAACTGATGTGCCACTTAAGCCATTGGAGAACCGTAGTCCAAGTTCGTGGAACGAGTGTACAATGGCTGATCATTTATTCAACCTGAACTTGTTGTGGGTGGAGATTAGAGAGGCCAAAGCCAACGCCAAGGCCTCTTACATGCCAGGCAAAAGCTGTACCCTGAGCTGCATCCTCAGCCTTCCTTTAACATTGTGATAGAAACTACATAATACAATTTCAGACCATTTTGGGTTTGTTTGTGTTTTGTTTGTTTGTTTGGGGGTGTTTTGTTTTGTTTTGTTTTGTTTGTTGAGACAGGGTCTCACCATGCAGTTTTGGTGAGGAACTCTTTTTGCGGGCCAGGCTGGCCCGGAACTCAGAGATTCTCCTGCCTCAGTCTTGAGAACGCTGGAAACGAGGGAGTGCCCTACCACACCCCAACATCCCAACCCTTCTTAAATGTATGATACAGTGTTGCTAAATGCCCCTTCTTGTACCTTGCAAGGGTTTCTTCTTGCTAAGCCGCAATAATGTATCCATTAAATGGCAGCTCCTTCTTCCTTTCCCCCAGGCCTCTGTAACTATCAGATCCCTCTGGAAACTACAACTCTTAACTCTGCCTCTACAAATTTGTCCTCATAAGCAGAGCCACATAGTGGCTCTTCTCTCAGCATAAAATGTTTACTATGTCACTGCTCCCAGTGTGAACCCGAATCTCATCGTTCCTCATTTTCCTTCTTTCTCTTTTCCCCTTTCTTTTGATTTTTGAGAACAGGCTACAGCCAGGAACTCACTGCATAGCACAGGCTGGCCTTGAACCGAGGGCAATTGTCCTACTCAAGCCTTGCAGGCGCTGATGTTACAGGTGTGCCCACCATGCCTAGCTTTACTAGGGCTGAGTGACACTCCAGTGGGTACACAGCATAGTCAATAGACCTGTGGCTTGATCCCATCTCTTGGTGATTGTGAAAACAGCCTCTGTGAACATGGGTCCCATCTCTTGAGACCCTGCCCTCAGTTCTTTGGGAAATATACTTAGAAAAGATATTTTTGCTATTTCTGGTTTTTAATTTTGGAGAGGAATTATGACATCGTTATTCACAAGGGCCAAAACATTTTACAATCTCTTCAGCAGAGCACAAAGCTTTTCACATCAAGAACCCTAACCCTTCCCTCTCTCTCCTCGTGTGTGTGTGTGTGTGTGTGCGTGTGTGTGTGTGTTCTTTTTTTTTCTTCTTCTTCCTCTTTTTTTCAGAGCTGGGGACCGAACCCAGGGCCTTGTGTTTGCTAGGCAAGCGCTCTACCACTGAGCTAAATCCCCAACCCCATGTGTGCATGTTCTAATAGCCATATCAACATCTCAATGGAACGTGAGGTTGTTGCCTTGCACCAATTTTTAAATCAGGAGGAGTGTTTCTAGAATGGCTTACAGAAGTCTCCAATTCATCATAACTGAGCAGTGTTTCCAGAGAACATTCTAAGGACAGAAAACCAGATATCCCAGAGCCACACACAACAGCTGTGATTTTGTCATGATTGTGACCACGGGCAAGTTGTGTACCTTCTGAACTCCCATCTGCTGAAGGGGCCAGCACCTCAGGGACAACCCCCTCCTCCCTCTGCTCTGATGTCTTTTCCAGGGAAAGGTGTGGGGTGATAAGGTGTTAGACGTGGAGGAGGTGGATAACGTGTTAGACGTGGCTCTTAACCCCGTCATTCACCATCCTCTGTACTTTCCCCCTTTCTATATAAAAATAATACATGCTTATATTTTTGGTTTTTTTTTTTTTCTTTTTTTTTTTTTTGTAGTTGGGGACGGAACCCAGGGCCTTTTGTTTGTTAGGAAAGCGCTCTCCCACTGGGTTAAATCCCCAACCCCTCATGCTTATATTTTTAAAAAAGGATGTTTGCTAGGTTTGGTGCCAGATGTCTTTGATCCCAGCATTTGGGAGGCAGAGCCAGGTGAATCTAAGTTTGAGGCCAGCCTGCTCAACATAGCAAGTTCCAGGCTTTTAAAAGACCCTGTCTTAAAAAGGAAAAGAAAAAAGTTCAGAAGAGTGTTAGTCCCAGGAGATATTTGCCCATAAATCCATCACCCAGAGGCATCCTGAGAACAGGGTCGCCCATTTATTGAAATGGCTTTCTCTTTCAGTGAAGCAAACATCGTTCATCATGGAGACCTCTGTTTTCTTTAAGATGAACTATGCGCTCCTTAGCAATCGGGAGCAAAGTTAACTGAGCTCGGTTCTTAAATATAATTTTCTTTGTATGACTTTATGTCTTCACCAGGTCACTTTGGGCAAAAAGCAATTAATTACAGTGAAAATGCTGCTTGGAGAATGCTGTATACAGTTATGTTAATATTTGGAGAGAGGGAGAAAGGAAGGGGACTGTCCTGCTGGGTACACAACTGATGAATAGTCCCCTGACAAGTTTCTAAACAGTGGGTCTGTATACGGGGGAGAGAACTGGAAGACTATGGTTCTGACCCAATTTGTCCAAATCAGTAAAACACAGCTCAAAAAGTGGAGCAAACAGAAGCGGGGAGAAAAAGCACTACTCTGGTAAATGTCACTTAATTCTTATTTATTTATTTATTTATTTATTTATTTATTTATTCATGCTCTCATGAGGTGGGACTTTCAGCTTTCTTTCCAACTCGGTTGCATCATGCGATGTTTCCCTGTAAGCTGCCTTGTGAGAGGGCATGTGATGTTTAGAAAAAAATAGTAGAACCCCACAAACAGCGAGAGGACTCTCTTGCATTGTTACACTGGGCAATGCTTTGCTGGTCTTTGCCGGTCTTCACTTTGTAGAAGAAACTCGCCAAAGAACTTTTCATGGTATTCCGGTTGATTCCAGCCGCTTCTGCTGACTCGGGCAGATTCGGAGGAGCCTTGCTGTTTCTGCTGGATCTTGCTACTGCTACTGATTTATGTTTGGTGTTTGCTATTGAGCTGAACTGCTGGTATCCTAACAAGTAAGAGTGGAATCGCCCTAAAGAATTTTTAAACAGGTCCGCAATACCCTTGGCCTGTTAACCTTCTTTCCCCCCACCTCTCTGGTCAGTGGGCTAGAAGGGTGGTTGAAGTGTTTAAGAGCCCTAAATAAAGTAGGTTTTAAAAAAAGCCTACAGGGGGTTGGGAATTTAGCTCAGTGATAGAGTGCTTGCCTAGCAAGCCCAAGGCCCTGGGTTCGGTCCCCAGCTCCGAAAAAAAAGAAAAGAAAAAAAAAAAAAAAAGCCTACGATCTCATGTAGCGCAGGATGACCCCATAGCTGCTTGATCTCCTGATTGTTCTGCTTCCAGCTCCCAAGTGCTGGGCTTACGGGTATGTGCTGCCATGTTCAGTAAACCATGTTCTACCAAATGACCTATAACCCCCGGCTGCTATTTTCTTTTATGAATACTGCTACATCAGTGTGAGGGAACCAATATTATAATCCAAAGATTGAGAAACATGCTTTGCGGAAGAGTATTGGACATGAAGACAGGCTTAGAGGAAACAATTCTTGACGTTCTTTGGGACTAGGATTCCCTAAGGGGTGGACTTTGGGGGCATAGGAGCCCCAGAAGGCTCCATCTTCTTCGCTTGGGCTGGTTGGGACCCTGAGTATGGCCTGACCACCTTCCAGGCTGGGGGCTGGTCTGAAGGCACTGAGCACAGGGCTCCAAGGAAGTGTTTGATGGTTGTTTGGTGTATTTGTCATGTTCTGGAGCACGGGTGAGAAGGGCTTCTAGACTACTCTGGGGGCCTGGGGGATGGGCTTAAGGAAGGATCACATGTAGATAGAGAAATGGGCAAAGGGGATTTGTCTCTGAATCTGTTCTGTAATTCCTGTTTGATCTAAGCTTTCTGGGTCTTGGCTGGAAAAGGGGTGTGTGTGTGTGTGTGTGTGTGTGTGTGTGTGTGTGTGTGTGTGTGTGTGTGTGTGTGTGTGTGTGTGAGAGAGAGAGAGAGAGAGAGAGAGAGAGAGAGCGTGAGAGAGCGGTGTGTGTAGTATGTAGGGTGTGGGGAGTGTGTATGTGTGTGGTGTGTGTGTGGTCTGTGTATGTGTGTATGTAGTGCGGGGGTGTACATGCAGGGATGGATATGTGTATGTATGTGTGAGTTATGTGTATGTGTTGTGTGTGGGGTAGGTAGGTGTATTTGTGTGGTGCGTTTGTGTGTAGTGTGTGTATGTGTGTCCATAGAACATGGGGAGATAGATGACTGCATTAAGAAGAGCCAACTAACGTATATTAAGCACCGACTGTAAACACTTAAGAAAAAAACTTGAGAGGGAAGATAGGTGCCCTCACTAAGTATACAGACCAGGCTCCCTGGCTGAGCCCCAGGGGTGAGTGGAGCACCTGTCCATCTCAGCAACCCCGCAGGAAGATTTTCCCCACCACTGTCCCTTAGAGCCAAAGGTCCAGCTTTGCCTTAGGCACGGTTTCAAGAGGCAGTGTTTCCCAAACCATAAAACGCAGAGAGATTCCCTCTGGAGTCCTGCTGTGGCAAGAAATCCTCCCCCCTCCCATGCTCCATTTGGGACTTTAGAAGGACACCCTGCAGGTGCTCAGCTGGCCTCAGCAGGCACTCTCCAGCCACTCATAAGTTCAGGAAGCCCCATGATTTCTGCCTGCTCTGACGTAAGTCCTGGGTAGGAGGGAAGCAAGCTCCAACCTGCAGGTTGACCCTGGCAAACAGTGGGGCTGAGGGCAGACTGCCATCCTTGGCATCAGTGGGATTACATTGTCCAAATGGACTTGAGTTTGAGCACGTGGGAGAGCAGAGAAGCCTGTGAATATAAAGCCGCCAGGCAGGGCCAAAGAGGATCCCAGCGGCCAGCAGCAGAGCAGATGGGGAGATAAGCATGAATGCTGGGCCTAGGAAGGAGCACCCTGCGGAAAAGAGGGCATCCTGTCTAACACTGGGGGGGCCCAAGCTACAAGCAGGCACTGCACAGGCCGCCCAGGGTGTGGAGACGAGCTTTCATCGAGTCCTTCCCTTCGAGATCTCAGGACTTGGCTAGAGAGTCGCAGTCAGGGTCACCTACAGTAACCGACTCCTTTGACCAGATGGCGGAAGGATAGAAACAGGGGACTTTCCTGGAGTTCTGTGTCAGAGCCAATGGTGGAACCAGACTAGAACCCAACGCATTACTCTTCCCATTGCCCATATTACTCCACTTTCTTGGACAACCACGAAAATTATGAAAGGTCTGTGGTACTAAGGGAATTGTTGTCAATGAATTCGAGCCTTTCGGGTTTTCTATTAACCAGGGCGCTAATCAACCTTATAATCCCGAGAGTAAATAGACAAGGTCTGCTTTCCTTCCTGACCAAACCCTTTCTTACTTCTAGGAAGTTCCTTGAAACTGCCAGGAAGAGTGACTAGAACCATATGAGCCAACCCCCCGCTGTGCCCCAGAGCATCCCCACTTATCCTATGGCGTTTGTGTGCCAGGACCACCTTCCCCACGATGCTTCACATTTATTTCATCTTTCTGTCTCATACACGGGCCTTTTCCTAAGTCATTACAGCCCCTCTGCTGTGTGCCACAGACTTCTCCATCGGAGGCACACTGAAGTTTAATTAGTAATCTCCAGCCGGAGTCCTGAAATATTTCCATTCACGACCCCTTTCTGCCTAAGACAATGTGTGTGTTTAATTTGGTGTTTGGTCTTCTGAGGCCATATGACCCATGCTTGTCTCAAACTCACCTGTCTAGCTTTGACTAGCCTGGAACTGCTGATCCTCCTGAGTGCCAGGATTATGTGTTTGCTGTCTTGCTCCGATTCACTTGAGAAAAAAAAATATATTCTCCATATATAGTTATCTTTCTATTTTTGTGATAAGACACTATGACCAAGGCAACTTATAGAAGAAAGTATTTAAGCCAGGCATCTGCCTGATTCTACAAAGTGAGTTTCAGCCATGCAGTGAAACCCTCATGAGAGAGAGAGAGAGAGAGAGAGAGAGAGAGAGAGAGAGAGAGAGAGAGAGAGATATTAAGCTAGCAGCTCAAACAGCAATTTAAAAATCATTCTAGCACAATGTGATTCGAAGTTACCGTCATTGGACACGTGTGAAAGAATATGATGGTAGGAAATCCTGTCTTTGTTGTTTGTAATTAAACCATCATAATTTCATTACAAGTAGAGGACTTGGTCTGTATGGAGTAGACATTACATTGACTGCATAGGATCGTCTGAAAGCCGAGCCGAGTGTTTCCAGGAGCCTTCGTTGATGCTGCATGGAGGGAGAGCATTCCAAGAGCATCGTGCAGAATCAAGGCTATAGTCTCAGCATGCAGCACAGTAAGTCCGGCCAAAGATACTTCAGTCTGTGCATACTGGACTTTTAATTAATTTTCGCTTGCTGCAGGCCCAGAAACGTTTTACTGTTGCCAAGTTTTTCACAATCCCCAAATTCAGTTACGCGATCCCATATGGGGTTGCAACACAGAATCAAAGACGCTGAGATCTGGAGACAGTTTCTTAGACTGTTTTGCAGTTGTTGGCTGCACTCAGTAGGTCCTCCAACCACAGTGTTGGCACACAGCAGAAAGCTTCCTGTGTGTAAATCTCAGCCCAGAGTTTCATGGCTAAATTGAAGAAATGACATATCCCTTACCTCGTTAGCAGCTATCTGCAGAGCCATTGTCTGAGGGGCCAGAAGTGCCCGGCAACAGCTCTACAGTGAGAGGGGAGCTATACTCCATTACCCAATGTTCTGCTGGGCTTTGCTGGGTCAGCTCTTAAGCCCTGAGGATTCAAAACAGGGAATCTCTCCAGCAGGTGGACCCACGGTGGAAATGACTGTCAGGGTTTTTGAATGAGTCCCACATGCTCAAAATTGTTCAAGGAAGTAGGAGAACTAGATTTAAAAAAAAAATCTGTAGTGTGGTGATTTTAACAAGAATGGCCCCTGTAGACTCAAGTGTTTGAATGTTTGGCCCAAAGGCACTATCAGGAGGCGTGGCCTTGTTGGAGGGAGTGTGTCACTGTGGAGTGGGCTTTGGGGTCTACGCTGAAGATACACCAGTGTGGTACACAGTCTCCTTCTGCCTGCAGCTCAAGATATAGAACTCTTAGCTCCTCCAGCACCATGACTGCCTGGACGCTGCTATGCCTCCTGCCATGACGATAATGGACTGAACCTCTGAAACCAGCCCCAGTGAAATGTTTTTCTTTATAAGAGTTGCCTCAGTCATAGTGTCTGTTCTGAGTTATAAAACCCTAAGACACTTAGGTTGCAGAATTTTCCTCAGAGTGCAGAGTTAGCTAAACCCCAAAACCATTTGAAGACGTCATTTGCTGGTGAATAGCGACATGGCTAGATATTTAGCTTTTAGTTTATAAAATTGTCCTTTCAAACCTTTAAGCTTCGCCACTGCTGCAGTAGCGGCCACTGCTGCCTCTTCTTCCTCCTCCTCCTCCTCCTCCTGCTGCTGCTGCTGCTGCTTTACTGTGAGTCCAGCCTGGCTTTTAATTTGCAATCCTCCTGCCTCAGCCTTCAGAGTATACTGAGATTATAGAAATGCATGCCCTAGACACAGCTCATCATTTTTTCCCCCTTGAGTTTATTATTTTGCACAGTGAAGCAAAGTGAGCTTCTTTTTTCCCTCTTTAAACCCAATGCTTTTATCCTGCTCTCGGTTGCCTATAGTAATTTTCTTTTTCTTTTTCTTTTTTTTTTTTTTCATTTTAAGCACATGCCTGGGGCTTAATACAGCTCTGTCAACTTAACTAGTTGAGAAACTTCGCTGGATTATATCAAAGCATGTATCTCATTTATTTAATGTTGCCTGGTATCCCATAAGCCCGTTTGATCTGAAAACTGCACTGTTTGTTCGGGTCAGGACATTTTATTCTACTCTTTCTTTGATTACTGCTTCTCCATCTGCTGCTTTCTCTCTTTGATACTAATATCCGACTCATCATGCCTGTCATTTTTTTTTTTTTTATTTCCTCAGTTCTTTCCCCAGGAGCTTTGAAGAACGCCTTCCATTTGTCTCCAGCTTCGTTGAGATAGACTCTCTAGAGATTTCAAACCTCACGGATGTGTTTTCCATCCCACAGCAGCTGACTGGCTTCCCTGCTTGTGGACGCAGCCATTTCTCTGTTCCGGTATCAGAAGGCTCTGTGCAGACTGTGACCACAGTCTCCCTGAGATTAAATGTTCTCTGGATGCTCTGACATCATGTCCTCCTAGCTCACTTCTCAGCTAATTCCCTCAGCCTCCTCCCCGGCTGTTCCCAAGCTTGTCTTTGGACCAACAACATACCTTTGTCTTGGGGTCTCTTGTTTTCTTTCTCTTATCTGAGCCTTCGCTCCAGGTGATCCAGTTCACAGCCAAGTGGGAAACGCCATCTTTCTGCTGAGCTTCTTGAATTTGTATCTCTCACTTGAGGGTGATACCTGTTAGCATTCTGTCTAAGCTCCACCCTCATAGTTACCAGGCAACAGTCAGGTATGCCTGACACTATAAAAGGGGCTGCTTGCCCCCTCCTCACTCTTACTCCCTCTTGCTCCACTGTTTTCTTGCTCTTACCCTCTTGCCCCTTTGTCCCTTCTCTTCTCATCCCCTCCCCATCTCTCCACAAGCTCACGGCTGGTCTCTCCTCTCCTCTTCTACTCTTCTATTTCTCTACTTCTCTCTCTGCCCTTCTACCCTCTTAACTCCCCTCCCCATGCCCTGAATAAACTCTATCCTATACTACACATCAGTGTGGTGGGTCCCTCAGAGGGAAGGGATGTCTCAGCATTGAGGCACCCCCTCCCCCCAGACCCCCATGGAACATATCCCCCCTCTCTTTATCCTTTTATAAACACATCAATACCCAGTGGTTACAACACTTCCCTAGCATGGTTGAGGCCCTGAGTTAGATCCCCCAGTGCCAGGGGGAAAAGTCTAAAGGTACGCCGTATTTCCTCTTGCTCCTAGACTTGTGCAGTTGCTAGACTTGTAGATTTATACAGTTTCAATTCCTCCTGGAACCTTAAGGGTGCATTTTCTGTGTACCACAAATAAAACCAGTATCAGATTCTCTCCCTCAAGTGGATTCCTTTCCATTTTATTTCTGTTTTCATTAAAGGCCTATAAATATTTCATCATTTAAGACAAAACACAAGCATTTCCCCTTATTTCTGTCTTGTCTTTATTACCACAGTTAATGCATCCTAAGACCTGTTGATTCTCCTTTCAACGTGGAGCTGAATTCATTCCCTCTTTCTGTGTCCCATCTTTGTAATAGCTACCTCACAGTACCCTCCATCAGTGCATTTGTCCAGTTGTAATCTGAGGAAGGTTAGGCAGAGAGAGAGAGAGAGAGAGAGAGAGAGAGAGAGAGAGAGAGAGAAGGGAAAAGAGGGAGGCAGAGAGAGCACACTTTGAAAGGTAGGAACTGATGTAAAAAGCTAGATCATGAAAAAATTCCAGCCAGTCAGTGGTGGCTCACACCTTTAATCCCAACACTCGGGAGGCAGAGGCAAACAGAGCTCTCTGAGTTCCAGGCCAGCCTGGTCTATAGATCAAGTTCCAAGATAGCCAGGGCTACTGAGAAACCCTATCTCAAAAATTAAAAAAAAAAAAAAAGAGGAGGAGGAAAGAAAAAAGAGAAAAAGAGAGAGAGAGAGAGAGAAGGAGGGAGGGAGGGAAGGTGGATTCAGGAAAATCACGAATGCCTGGAATTGACTCAAGGAGTAGAAGATCCGAACTGGCTGTGACAAAAAGTATTCCGAGTTAAAAACAAAAGACCTAAAATAAAACTTTCCCATTAAAAAGCCAGATGGCTTCACTGGTGAATTCCACCATATAGTTAATGACGAATTAACACCAGTACTTCATTAATTGTCCCCAAATGAGGACATTCATTCCCAACTCATTTTCTAGGACCAGAGTTACCCGAATCCTTAAATATGACAGCTATAGAAGAAAGCTGCACATAATGTCCCTTACCGTTGTAGATGCAGAAACCCTCGAGAAAATACGAGGAGGAATCTAGCAACATATAAAAAGGATGCTATACCATGACCCAGTGATTTTATTGTGGGAATGCAAAGTTTCTTCAATGCATAAAAACCCATCTATTTTTCAAATATGAAAAACCCTCAGTCATCTCAGATGCAAAAAAGGAGTAGACAAAAATCCCTTTCACAACAACAACAATAATTAATAATAATAATGTCACTCAAGAAGCTAAGGATTGGAGGGATTTTTATCAACTTGACAATAGGCAGCCACAAAAACTCGCAACTAAGATACTGCAATGGTAAGAGATGTCAGGCTTTCTTCTGATATCAGGAACAGGATAAGAATGTGTGCTCTCAGCATAATAACACTGGATGTTCCAGCCAGGAAAACTTGGCAAGAAAAGGAAATAAAAGGCATCCAATCTAGGAAGAACGTAAACCTCACATGATTTTAAATACAAACCAACATGAACCAACATGTAGGAAACCTTAAAGAAGCCATTAAAAAAAAATCTATTAATGACAATAAATGAGTTTATCAAGGCTGCCCTCCAGATAGAAGATCTAGGTACAGAAATTCACCCACATTTTATACGCTATCAAGGAAGAATACAAAACTAAAAAACCAAACAAGACCCCCATTAAACAAAAAAAAACGAAAAGCAGTTTGCTTTATAGTAGCACCAAAAAGTATAGAATTAATAAATTTAGAAATAATGTCTGGGCTGGAGAGATGGCTCAGTGGTTAAGAGCACTGACTGCTCTTCCAGAGGTCCTGAGTTGAATTCCCATCAACCACATGGTGACTCACAACCATCTGTAATGGGATCTGATGCCCTCTTCTGTTGTGTCTGAAGACAGCTATAGTGCACTTATATACATAAAATAAATAAATCTTTTTTTTAAAAAAAGAAATAATGTCAATAAAAGAAATTATAGTACAATGATAACTGTAAAATATCATTGAATGAAAACAGCCTGTGTTTGCGGGTAGGAAGGCCACCTATTATTAAGATGTCAATCTTGCCTATGGGATCTATAGAGTCAATAGAGTCCACCTTCAAAATCCAAGCCAGCTGTTGCTCAGAACTGGCAACCGGATCCTAAAGTCGATGTGGAAATGCAAAGAGATCAATACAGCTAAAACAACCTTTAAAAGAAGTAAAAAGTTGGGGAAATGACATTTCCTAGTTCTAAAGCTTACCAGGAAACTACAGCCATCAAGATCTTAGAGCAGGGAATGTTGGCACACGCCTGTAACCCTAGCATGTCAGAGCTAGAGGCAGGAGAACTGGGAGGCTTCAGATCATTCTCCATGACTTAAAGAGTGAGAGGCCAGACTGGGCTCTGTAAGACTAGTAAAGGATAAGACATAGCCATGAACTATAATTGGTGATGCAGAAATAATTCTCAATAGTCATACTGATCGATTCTTTTAATTATATTTTTAAAACTTGTATTTGGGTGTGTTTGTGTGCATGTATGTACCACAACATGCAAGTGGAGGTCAGAAGACAACTTACAGACTATTTCCTTCCTTCCACCATGTGTGTCTGGGGCTTGGTGGGTGTCTTAGCTAGGGTTTCATTGCTGTGAATAGACACCATGACCAGGGCAGCTCTTTTTTTCTTCTTCTTCTCCTTCTCCTTCTCCTTCTCCTTCTCCTTCTCCTTCTCCTTCTCCTTCTCCTTCTCCTTCTCCTTCTTCTTCTTCTTCTTTTTTTTTGGAGCTGGGAACCGAACCCAGGGCCTTGCGCTTGCTAGGCAAGCGCTCTACCACTGAGCTAAATCCCCAACCCCCAGGGCAGCTCTTATAAGAACAACATTTAACTGGGGCTGGCTTACAGATTCAGAGGTTGCAGTCCATTATCATCAAGGCAGGAACATGGCAGCATATATCAGGCATGGTGCTGGTGGGGCTGAGACTTCTACATCATCTTCTGAAGGCAGCTAGGAGAAGACTGACTTCCAGGGATCTAGGATGAGGGTCTTAAAGCCCACGCCCACAATGACACACTTCCTCCAACAAGGCCACGCCCACTCCAACAAGGCCACGCCCACGCCAACAAGGCCACGCCCACTCTAACTAGGCCACACCTCCTAATAGTGCCACTCTCTGAGCCAAGCATATTCAAACTGTGGCAAACTCCTGCTGAGCCATCTCCTTGGCTCCAATTAGTTAATTTTAATTGGCAAACTAAAAGTGGGTATATTTAATGTTAATTTGAACCCACATCAAATTAAAAAAGTAGCTCAAATTAAATGGAAGTTATAAAACCATAAGATATCTATTTACTTGTTAATTTATTTATCATTCTAAAGTTGTGTGTGTGTGCATGTAGAAGTGCACGCACATATGTGTACATATGTATGGCAGCCTGAGGTCTATATCAAGTGCCTTCCTCTGTCACTCTTCACGTTATCTTTTGAGACAGTTGGCCCAGAACTCATTGATTATCTAGGCTGGCTGGCTGGCCAGCAGGGTCTGCAGAATAGACCTACCTCTGCCCACAGCTGTGGCATTACAGATGTGTATCACCAGCCCTGGCACCAACATATGTGCTGAGGATTTGAACTCAGGCCCCTTTGTTTATGTGGCAGGCCTTTACCAACTGAACCATTTCCCCAGACCCCATAAGACTTTTAGGAAAAAAAAGTCTAATTCTTGTGACCTTTTCATAGGGAGATGTAGTTTGTAGCCCTGTAATAGTAATTTTTAATATAAATGCATGCAGTAAATTACTATAATGACTGTTTTTCTTTATCCTACACAACACAGATTTATTTAAACAAGCTTTGTCACAACACCTGGGCAGTCATTGATCTATTTTAATCCTCTAAACTAATCTGGCTACCTCCCAACCAAAATCCCCAAGAAACCCTCATTTTAGTTTTGGTCTGGCTCTCTGGATTTTCGATATATTTTCCCATGATGTCTCCTCTTGCTGTCCTTGTGACTTAATCTGCCTCTCTCCCTCTCCCTATCTCTCCCTCTCACTCCCCTCTCCCTCTCTCCCTCTCCCTCCCCCTCCCCCTCTCCTCATCCCCAGACTGGAGGAAGTTCTATCCTATTCTCTCTTCTGTCTAGCCATTGGCTGATCAGCTTTTATAGACAGGGCAGAGAATAAATGGTAAGCATCATTTACACAAACTTGAGACAGGAGATTCTTGACATAGCATTACCACGTCCAGAGTGAAACAAGATACAAGGGCAGAGAAGTCAGCATTTGAATAACACAAGGATGATCTTTTCAAAGTTCACTAAAACATCTCACTTACATAGTCCATCATCTAAGGAAGGCAGGGCAGGAACTCTCAAGCAGGAACCTGGAGGCAGGAACTGATGCAGAGGCCATAGAGGGGTGCTGCTTCCTGACTCGCTCACAGGCCAAGCTGGTGAGGTCATCTTCTCAGTTGAGAGTCCCTCTTCCCAAATGACTCTAGCTTGTGTCAAGTTGACAAAACCCTAGCCAGAAAAAAAAAAACCCTATATTAATATAAAATGTTTGCAGTATATAAATCCACAGTGATTTTTTAAAAGCGAGCAGTTTCCAGGGCCTGGGGAGAGAGGGAAGTGGTAAGAGAAAGTTATCAGGTGTTGTCCAGGGGTGCTTAACAATCCAGAGAAAGATGACGGATGACAGTGATGACCACATGGCCTTGCGGGTATACGAAACCAAAGCTGTGTACTTTAAAAGGTGAGGTTTTGGATGTGTGAGTTATATCTTAACTAAATTTTTAAACATGGAGTTGGCTAGGGTAGTGGCCCAGTGACAGAATACTTGCCTGGGACATACTTTTGACTCTCAGCACGGCAAAGTAGAAAAGAGGAGGATGACCCCAAAGCAAGAACACAGGGAGTGAAATCTGAGAGTCTGGAAGCAGCACGCAAAGCCCCAGACATAGGAGCTCACAGGAGAAGGGGCTTCCGTTTTACAGAGTCAAGTGCCCTTCAGGATGAGAGGACTAGACAGAGACCATGGGGTCCCACCCCAGGACTAGTCCCTCTGCTGAGCATCCTTACCTAGTGCTCCCCAAACTTGAGCTTGTTTACGCCTTTGCCTTTGCCTAGGAAATCTTAAGGCTCCTTAGGTCAACCCCTTGGCCTTATGCTCTTTTCTTTCAGCATTTATTTATTTATTTATTTATTTATTTATTTATTTATCTCATGGTGCAGGGGATTGAACTCAGAATCTTATATATTCTAGACAAATATTTTGCCACTGAACTACATCCACAGTCCTGTAGAGCAGTTCTTTATTATGAGGGAGGAAGGAAGGGAGGGAGGGAGGGAGGGAGGGAGAGAGAGAGAGAGAGAGAGAGAGAGAGAGAGAGAGAGAGAGAGAGAGAGAGAGAGAGAGAGAGAGCGCCTTCTGGTTCCGGCACTGCCCTAGACACAGAACATGTCCGTTCTCTTTATGGTGTGACAGTTTCTCAATCACCACAGTCCCATGACTAGTCATCATGTTCAAAGTGATCTCACTGCACCCGAGAGCCTGAATGGCCTTCGTCAAAGCCAGGGATGATTGCACATTGATGTGGATACATTTTTAAAAGCAGAGCAACCGTGTGCATTCTTGTCTAAGTCCTCCAAATCAGGAAGTGCCCTGTGCCTTTCAGTGTGAGGTCTCAGCCCTGCCCACTTTTCCTGAAGGGCAGACCCTGCCTAGGTCTGCATTCTTTGTTTGCTTACTTTTTTGTTTTGTTTTGAGACACATCCTTTGTATATCCTATGCTACTTTGTAATTCACTTTGTAGCCAAGGATAACCTTCACCTCCTGATCCTGCTGTCTCCACCTCTTGAATGCTGGCATTGTAAGCATTGGCGTCCACACCCAGCTATTTCTATGGAATTCTAAAGTATGAGGTCTCTAGAAGCTTCTAGAGGACTGTCGTTATAACCCTTTAAATAGACTCAGCTCACCACACATTGGGCCTCCCAAGGTTCTGTGCCCTATCTCTGAACTTGCTCCAGCCCCCTCCAAATTGACTACCTTAGTCCTCCATCTTCCCCACTGCCCTGTGTCCACCCTACCACTGCCCAGCATTTTGTCTATAGACCTGGTTAGTTAGTGATTTTTTTTTTTTTAAGACAGGGTTTCCCTACGTAGCCCTGGTTTTCCTGGAACTTCCTCTGTAGACCAGGCAACCTTTGAACTCACAGAGATCCACCTGCCTCTGCCTCCTGAGTGCTGGGATTTTAAAAGTGTGCACCATCACTGCCCAGTTCAGGTTTTGATTTTTTTTTTCATTTTTTAAAATGTGCATTGGTGTTTTGCCTGCACGTATATCTGTGTAGACCTGGAGTTACAGATAATTGTGAGCTGCCATGTGGGTGCTGGGAATTGAACCCAGGTCCTATGGAAGAACAGCCAGTGCTCTTACCCACTAGGCCATCTCTCTAGCCCAGATTTTAAATTTTTAATTTACATACATTTATTCGCGCGCGCGTGTGTGTGTGTGTGTGTGTGTGTGTGTGTGTGTGTGTGTGTGTGTGTGTGTGTGAACATGGTGCCTGTGTGGAGGGTAAAGGATAATTTGTTGGAATGGGTTCTGTAGGTTCTGGGAATCAGATTCAGATTGACAGGCTTGGAGGAGCCTATCTGCGGAGCCATCGCCCTTACCCATGACCCGGGTCTGAGCAAGCGGTCCCAGCCCTAATCTTAATATTCAGACTTTCCTGGCACTGTTACCACCCGCAGCAGTCAGCCTTCACCCTCTGCTCAGCTATGGTTTCCTTTGTACTGTGGGCATAGGGGATTCCAGTTTCACACCGTGTGTGCACCTCAGAAGTGACTGTGTCATCCAGCTCTGTTTACACCGCCACAGCAGCCAGGTTCCAAGGTCCCCAGTGGATCTGCTCTCAGATCTCAAGGTCCAAGGGTTCAAAAGCAAGTCTTGTAGGGACAGTGGCATCTGGAGAGTCAGGGTGGAGAAGGGGCACCCTGAAACTCCTGCACTATCTGGGTCCATCCATGACAGGCAAAGGCTCAGCCTCCCTTTCCGACCTTGAGAGCATCCCGCTGCATAGCCTCTGGGACTTCAACGCTTCCTGGGTGCTGGCTTTGTGCCAGGCCCTCCCCTGCCTGCTGGGAAGTAGCACTGAGTCAGAGAAGGAGGATCTGCCCTCACGGGCCTCCAAGCTCTGGAAGCCTAAGCCAAGAGAGAAGGCCACCTGTAGTTAATAGATGCCACTTAAAAAAAAAAAATCAAGACACTTCACAGTGTTTTAGAAAGTTGTACACTCAAAGGGATTATAGCTCTTAATTTACTTCAGAATAATTATAGTCTTAAAACACGTCGGCCAAGGGGAAACATTGGTTGACTCTCCATTTCATTTCTGTGGAATGGAGTGTTGGTTTCTGTAAGCTGACAGAGAGGCACGGCTGACATCTGGACCAGCACACACCTGGCCACAGTTCAAATGCTTCCCTCCCACAACCTCTTGGAACACAGAGAGTCCAGTACCTTGCTTGAGGTCACACAGCCATGAGTGGCAAACTTGGATTTTGTACAGAGTAAGAACAGCTCCCAGGGCCTCATGTAGTCCAGGCTAGCCTCCAACCCACTATGTGCAGGGCTCTGTGTTCTAGCTGACCCAGCTGGCATAAGTGCTTTCTTTGATATGCCCCTCTCTTCCTCCAATCTCTCTTGATTCTTTTCCTTCTCTTTCCTCCTTCCTCTTTCTGTCCCCTTCACTCCCTTTCTCTCCAACAGTATCTCATATGGTCCAGGCTGGCCCCAAACTTGATATGTAGCTGAGGATGGCTTTGAACTTCTGATCCTCCTGACTTGGTGACAGTCATGTGCCATGGTACTGGTGGTCAAACCCAGGGCTTTGTGCACGTTAAGCAAGAACTCTGTCAACTGAACTATATCCCAGCCATCATCTTTGATCTTGAATGTCAAAGGTCCTTTCACTACATCATTATTTTTTTTAAAAAATATATTCAATGCTGACTCAATGTTCTATTTTTGTAAATCTTTGTAGCTACCCTCATTGGATGCTTTAGCACTGTCTAAAGGCGTTGCTTCTATGAGTGATGCTCAAATGAGCATCTCATACTAAAACCTCTGAGGGCATCTGGCCATTCTGTTCAGAGATGGTTCTGAATTGATGATGGGTGTGGTTCTTGGGTATTAGCTGATCTCATTCCCACCAGCAACAGGAGAACTGGTTTTTGTTGTTTTTGTTTTGTTTTGTTTGTTTGTTCTCCTTCAAGACAGGATTTCTCAGTGTAGCCCTGACTGTCCTAGAACTTGAGTCATAGACTAGGTTGACCTTGAACTCCCAGAGATCCACTTGCCTGCTGAGTGCTGGCCACCACTTCTTTCTGACTTCTATTTTTCTTTCCTTTTCTTTCCTTTCCTTTCCTTTCCTTTCCTTTCCTTTCCTTTCCTTTCCTTTCCTTTCCTTTCCTGTCTGTCTGTCTGTCTGTCTGTCTGCCTGCCTGTCTGTCTGTCTGTCTGTCTGTATTGTTTGTTATGGTTTTGTTGTTATCCAGGTGAGGACTCTCTCAGCTCACCCTGTTCTCATGAAGGATGAGCATCCATTATGCCAATGTTCCCCTGAGACAGGAGTCTACGTCCAACCATCTCCATTAAAAGTGACCTGTGCTGGCATGGCTTCAGCCATAACAAGTTCTTCAAGAGGTAGCCTTCAGCAGCCAAGCAGGGTGATGCAGACACACTGAAATCCCAGTTCCCAGGGGGCTGAGGCAGGAGGACTGCCGTAAGTTTGAACCTAGTTTATGTTCTATAGTGAGAAACCCTGCTCAAAAATCAAAACCAAAGCAAAGGAGAAAATAAAAAGGCCTAACAAGCAAGCGAAACAAAACAACAAAACAAAACAAAACGAAATCCCACAGCAAAGTTCAGAACTTTGCATGTCACTTGGTCATGAAGCTGGCTTAGCCTTTTTTGGAGGGTGATTGGACGAGCATGTCTCAAGCTGTAAAGTGTGGCTCCTCCGTAGTGTTACTTTAAAAAAAAATGCACGTGGGCCAGGCATTGTGGAACACTCCTTTAATCCAATACTAGGGAGCCAGAGCAAGATGGGTCTCTCTGAGTTAGGGCTAGCCTGCTCTACAGAGCACATTCCGGGACAACCAGGGCTACACAGAGAAATCCTGCCTTAATAACAAAACAACACAAACAAACAACAACAAACAACTGGAAAATATCCAAAAAGATTCTCTTGCCAACCGAGGAACATCTTTCTCCAGCTTATGGTCCACACGCAGAGAGCAAACATGGCTGCCACCACCCAGGGCCGCATACAGTCTAACAGGACACAGGACAATTCATTTGGGTCCTGAGTAAGGGTGGTGGCGTCGTGTTCCTGAGACTGCGGAGGTTTTGTGGGAAGGCTGTTGGTCAGAGGATTGCTGTGAGGTATTGCGAGGCCTCTGTGAGAGAAGGCTGCTGCACCGTCCAAGATGGCAGTGGCACCATGTGCTTACAACAAATCCTCCGGGACTGGAGTTAGAGATGATTGCGAGCCACCAGGTAGCTTCTGAGAATTGAACTCAGGTCTTCTGCAGGACCAGCAAGTGCTCTGAGCCACTTTGCTTTGAGCCATCTCTCCAGCACCACCCCCTTTAAAGTATTTATTCAGCTTTTTTTATGTGCCTGTTTGCTTTGAGCCATCTCTCCAGCACCACCCCCTTTAAAGTATTTATTCAGCTTTTTTTATGTGCCTGTTTTGCCTGAATATATGTCTTTCTGGATATTTTCCAGGTTGTTGTTTGTTTTGTTTTGTTATCAAGGCAGGGTTTCTCTGTGTAGCCCTGGTTGTCCTGGAGCTCGCTCTGTAGACTAGTCTAACCTGGAACTTACTATGTAGACCAAGCTAGCCTCCAACTCAGAGAGGTTAAACTGCCTCAGGTGTGTGCTTACTTCCTGTGCCCGAGGAAGTAAGAAGAGTGCATAGGGTCCCTTGCAACTGAAGTTACAGGTGGTTTCAAACTCTGGGAACTGAACCCCAGTTCTCTGTAAGAGCAGCCAAGGGTTCTTAACTGCTGACTCATCTCTCCCACCGTTCTCCTCAAATTTATAATAAAGCACTAAGGCCCTGAGAACTCCTCAGCCATCGTGAATGTCCAGTGGGGGTGGATACAGGCACATGGCCCTCAGTTTAATACTGAAATAACCCCCGGGCTAGCCCTGAGCACGTAAGCTTGGGCTCAAGTCTGTAGATGGTGATCAACGTCTCTCCCCTGAGTCCTAAAGGGCCAGGTCAGAGGGATTCCAGAACTCGTTTCACAGGGGCACACGCTATGATGTTCTCTTAAAAGCGTGTTGCAGCCGGCCAGGTCATCATGTCTTCAGATCTGGTCCTCCTTCATTCCAGGTCTCTGAAAGAATGGATCTGCCACCCACAGAGCTGGGAAACAGAAACCTCAGCCTTCCCCAGACTCCTCTCCCTCCGCTACCCACCCCCATCAATCAGTTAGCCAATCAATCACCCAACCACTCACTCACCGGTCCTGTCCGAGACAGCAGGACCTCATCAGCATCTACTCCCTCTCCCCAGTCTGCTGTGTGGTGCTAATTTACATCTTCACTTCTTCCTGCCCTGTTTCTTATTACTGCTTTGGGTCTGACTGGTGACAGACACTCTCTTATTCTGAGAGTGGTGGCACCTATTGAAATACCTCCCCTGGCCCCTGGGTAAATCACAGATGCCCCTGGGTTCACTATTCTTCCCAAACTGGGCTCTAAGCATCCTGTCACTGTTGTCTTTGTGACTTCCGGGACCAGCTTTGTCCACGTGGAGAATGCAAATATTCTTTCCAACATTCTGCTCTGTTCTGATGTGGCTTTTTTTTTTTTTTTATCTTTAATTTTATTTTAGAGCCACTTTTATTTTGTCAGAAAAATTGATAGAGGACTGAGAATGTCACTCAGTAGTTGAGTGCTTGGCTGGGATGTACTGGCCCTGGAGCCAATCCATAGTACCTCACACGCAAGCAAGCCAGCAAACAACACAAAACGAAAAGCAAGCAGCCACCCACACAAATGAACAAGGCAGAAGAAAGACTGCAAAGTAGAGAGAGTTGTATATCTCTAAGGCAGTTCTCAGACCCACCAGGTCCACCTTGTGTATTATGTCAGAGAGAGCTGGAAAGCCGATGTTGGTACATTGTTACTAAGTCTATAGTTGTATCAGAATGGTGTACATTCTGTAACTTGTACCCATTGTTACTGTGTCATACAGAATAGTTTCATGGTCTTAAAAATACCCCTGGCTCCACTGTTCAATCTCTCCCATGTCCTAGTATGGCTTTTCACCTGTCAAAATGTATTCCTTTAGTGTAGATTTATATCGATCATATGTAGATGCTGCCAACTACTAGAGGCCCCCATATCTTCATATTTTCCCTGTGCTGTGCACACTCTCTCCCTTTCTTCTTTTATTCCTCCCTGCCTCCCCATTCCTTTCACGAACCAACCCTGATATAACAACGAGGCTCACTTAGTCCAGTGACTTCCTTAAGACCACACAGCTAGCAAGAACGGGGACTGAGATTAGAACCTAGGCCTGGCTTGAACTTGCTGAGATTCCTTAAGAGTCTTTGGCCCTGTTCTCTGTCTTCCGTCCTGGTCTGGACTTGGGGACTGAATTAAAAGTCTGTTTTTGATTCATAGCTGAATTTTTCAGAACCAGGAGCTGACATAGCAGATCCCTGATATAAACATAGATGGATGGAAAAAATCTAGCGCTTTTGGAATACTAATGAACCGCTAGCCAGAGGGATCAAAGTGGGGAGACATGAGCAGTTCTGCGCTGCCTGCAGCAAGAGATACCTAATATGCATGTGCCTCAGACTCTCCAGGCTCAGGCTCTTGGTTGGCTTGCAAATTCTCACTAAACTACCCAAGGTGTGATGTCTGCTCCAGCCCCAGAGCAGCCAGGGCCCTATTAGGAGAAAATAGCTCCTTTCATACTTGTCTGAAGAAGCTTGGAGAGGGTGAGCAAGGCCCACCCCTCTGCTCGACTCCCCTGGAGCGGGGCCAGGCCTGAGAGCTATCACGTGTGCACACTTGAGGGCAGCGCCTCTTCTTCCCGGAGCACACCACAAGAAGCGTGGCTCTCCTCTCAGCTAATGCAATTTATATGTCTGAGCATGAACAGGGGATTTGTGAGCCTTCCAGGTGCTGGCTTTGGAAATTACCACGGCAGGCTGGGGCTGCCCCACAGAGGCCTGGGTTTTTAGAGGACTTGAGAGGAGTGATTTTTACTGTGCTGAGCCTCTTCCGGGAAGGGGGGAAGAGTCTCATTGCCCATCCCCAACAATGCCCCTCTCCCACAATGCCCCTCTCCCAGGCCCTTCTGTCCACTTATTTATTCATGTGTCTGATTTCTTTTTTGGAGACCCAATTTTGCTATGTAGCCTAGGCTGACCTCCAACCCACTGCCCTCCTGACGTATGAATGTTGTGATTGCAAGTGTGTGGTAGCATATCTGGCTCCTGGGTTCCCTTTAAAATGTGGTTAGTCTGCTGAGCAAGATGATACACTGGAGAGGTTGAGGCAGAAGGATTGTGTGTTTTAGGGTAGCCTGGGTTATACAGTAAAATCATGTCAAGTAAGCAAGCAAAAGGCAATGTCCCCCTTCGTCTAACCATAAACTAAAAGACCATTAGCTGGAATAGACTGCATTTCATTGAAGCATCTAGGGCTGTAGATGATGCGCAAAGGCAGAACACATTACCTATCCCGTCAATCTCCAGCATCACAACCAGCCAATCAATCAGCTATCAAAGACACAACCCATAGCTCATACTTAGAGTCCCAGTACCCAGGTGTCAGACACAGGAGGATCCAGAGTTCAAAGCCAATCTGAGCTACATAGGGAGATCCTGTCTCAAAAGTGAGTCAACCCAAGGAGTAGCCAGTGAGGCTTGGCGTTAGGGCATTTGCCTAGCCCTTACGAGCCCCCGAACTCCCACACCAAACAGCCAAAGTAGTCTTACCACCTTAACAATGAACGCCAGAAAGCTAACACAGCAGGCTCCCTTTCCAGGATTTGCTGAGGTGGGAGTGAGAGCCTTTGTTCAGACTTAGATTCGTGTCTAGACTTGGGCCCTCATGAGCTGGTGTGACCTGTGTTTTAAAAATCTCTGAACCCCACTCTCTCTTCAGGACATTGGGAGGAATAAAACGGCACCTCACGGCGGCTTTTCCTCCCAAGCCTGTCTGCTGGCACTCGGATACTTGGAGTGGAGATTCTTAGTGACCCCGGGAGACTGTTCTGAGGCACTAAGTTAGACAACAAGTAGAAATTACTTCAAGCAGGGGCAGGCAACATAGCTTAGTGGTTAAAGGAGCTTGCTGCCAAGTGTAATGACCCAAGTTCCATCCCTGGAGTTCACAGGAGCTCACAAGGTGGGAAAGAGAACTGACTCCCAAGAGTTGTTCTGTGACGGACACATTTGTCTTGTGGTGCTCAACACCACCACATAATAAGTAAATGTAAAACTTTTTTTTTTTTAGAAAAAGAAATTTATCTCTATATATTTGAGACAGGGTCTTAGTTCCAGCTGTCTTGGAACCAACTGTGCAGTCCAAGGCTGTCCCTGAACTCACAGAGATCTGCCTGACTCTGCCTCCCGTGTGCTGGGATTAGAGTCATTCTCCATTACACCTGGCATTACTTAGGAGCTCAGCAGTCACTGGTGGCTTTCTTACTGTCCTCTGAACCTGCCCAGAGGGACTCTTTAATTTTGAGACGAGATTTTATGCAGTCTAGATTGGGTTTGAACTTCTGACCCTCTTGCTTCCACCTCCTGAGTGTTAGAATTTCTGTCATATATCACACCATGCCGGGCTTGGGAAGTGCTGGGGTTCGAACCCAGAGCCTTACACATGCCAGGTAAGCACCCTGCCCACTGAGCTACAGCCCCAATTCTAAAAAATGTTTGTTTTGAAACCCACTCTGGCCATGTCATTTCTTGCTTAGAAAACCTCTATTGTGGCCCTTGGCCTGTAAGATCAACCTAACTTGACTGACACCCACCCTTCCAGGTTTGCCTTCTCTTATTCTAGACCCTACCCTGAGGAATCTCAGGCCAAGGCAGCAGCTCCTGTCTAAGTGCCTCTTGTCCATATTCTTGTGTCTCATAGCTATTCCCTCCCCCCCAAAGATGAAGATGGCTTTCAAAATGAATTTTGAGAAGGAGAGCTTTCTGATCTCATTCAATTCTAAGAAAAAACAATATTGCAAATTGCCCCCTTCTTGCCTTAGAGTCTAGTGGGAATTCATTTGCTGTTTCCCTATGAGCCGCTGACATAGAAAGCTCAGAACATTCTATTTCTTTGTAATTTCCCTATATTGGGTTGCAAGGCTGGAAAATGATAGATGCCTGAAATTGATCAGGGTAATCGATGCTGTGTGAAGTATTTACACGAGATGGATGTATCGCCTGCCAGATGTGAGCGCTGGTAAAGTCTTGCTTGTTTGTAAAGCCCCCAAGATCGCATTTGTATCAGTGACTAATGCCTGGGTACCACATTGCTCACCACGCTTCAGAAACGCCTGTTTATCCAACACGACCACCTCGCTTCTTTACCTCCTCATCCATCACAGGCCTGGTGCTCTCTTCTACATAACAAAATCCGTGTTTTATTCAATCCTCCTCTCTGTGACCGCCATGATATATGGGGGTGGCTTTATTTTGCATTTGCAACTGGCCTCTAGTCCCAGTTCCCCTGTAATCCAGAGCTTATGTGATGCTGGTGTTCGGTCCTGAGGCTGTGACTTTTCATATACTAAGCCTGTAATATAAGCCCTGAGCCCCTCAGTCCAGCTTCGGCTGATCCCCCAGGCCTGTGTCTTACGAGACGCCTGGCACCAGACAGGGATATTCTTGCCACTAAGAAAGAAATCCGAGTATTAGACTCACAAAGGTTTTACTGAAAGATCCCTGCATAGGACAGGAGTGAACCAGCCCAGCTCCGGGAACCTCAGAGGCTGGAACAAGGGGCTTCAGAACTACTGGCAGCTGCCCCTCCCCCTCGACGGTTTGAATGTGAAACGCACCTCACCCTGTGCTCACGCATTGGAACCTTTGGTCCGAGGTGAATGGTGTTTGTTCTGGAAGGTTGTGGAACCTGTACAAGGGGGAGCCACTGAAGGAAGTGGATCACTGGGTAAAAAACCTGAACCTTTTATACCTTATTCTCTCTCTCTTTTTTTTTCCTTTTAAAAAAGATTTGTTTATTTATTATGTATACAGTGTTCTGCCTGCATGTATGCCTGTAGGCCAGAAGAGGGCATCAGATCTTATTACAGATGGTTGTGAGCCACCATGTGGTTGCTGGGAATTGAACTCAGAACCTCTGGAAGGACAGTTAATGCTCTTAACCTCTGAGCCATCCCTCCAGCCCCGGTTTTGTTTTATGAGAGAGAGTTTCTCTGCGAAGCCCTGACTGTCCTGGAATTTTCTCTGTAGACCAGGCTGGCCTTGAACTCAGAGATCCCCCTGCCTCTGCCTCCTGAGTGCTGGGTTCAAAGCTCCCTTGCCTGGCTCATTCTCATTTTCTATCCACTCTGCTTCTGACAGCCGTCACAAACTGACTAGTCCCCCTCATGCTCATACCATTATGGCTTCCAAGCCACCATCCAATGTATCCCTTCCTAAACCATGCACCACAGCAAATCTTTTCTTCAATAAACTGATTTCAGCGATTTTATCACAGCAATGAGGAAAGTAACGAAAGCGTCTCCTATCTGCTTATCCTGCGGGATGGCTTCATCCTCCTCAGAGGCTTTCTTCTTGTTGGTTGGGGATAGACCATGGTCAGCATAGGATAGACAATGGTTAGAATCACTCCTAACCAAGGAAAGTGCATTTCCTATGGGCCACTAGGCACATCTGGGCATAGGGAGCTCTGACTGACCCAGCAACACTAGCCCAGCTCTTCGGTCAGGAGGAGGAGGAGGAAGGATAGGGTCCCACTGCATTAATCTACGCCCTCTCTGAGCAGCAGCCAAGCCCTGGGACAGCCCCTAGCCTCTTGTCAGCTGCTTCACAAAGCACTAAAGGGAACACATGCTCCAACTGGCAGCTGCAGTAGCAGGGTAGAGCTTAACAGAAACAGAGGACATGGTTCAGAGTTGCTGCCCAAGTCCCGGCACGACCTTTGACCCTGCCTGTTCTGACAAGGCTTCCAGAAGCTGAGGTTCTAGCCTCAGAGAGTGGAGGGGTAAGCTGGGGGATGAAAGACGGTGAGGCTGTGCGGGTGAGCCCCAGTGAACGTGTGGAGCTGCACATCTGTACCTGTATCTCAGCAGCCCAGGAAAGTCAGGCCTGACTGTGACGTGAGGGAGACCACAGAGGTTAGCTAGGGTCAGAACAGCTGCACGCACAGCCTGGGCTCTCGTCTCTTCCCCTCCTGGAACTCCCCTCAATTTCAAGGCCAAGTTCTAAAGCTCGACATTCTAAATCCCTCAATGGCCGATCAGAGCTTCCCGAGGGATCCCACCGTGTCTGGCAGCATCTCTGTCCTGGGCTTTCATGTTCCTCCTTGCTCTTGGTTATTTATTTACACACCTCAGATTCTTTCCTGCATCAAAGGGCCTGGAATGCAGGACTCGGGGCCTAAACGTCCTTCGAGCTCACACAGCTTGGCTCACACAGGCTCTTGGTTAGCGATCAGAAGGGAACTGAATTGTGATCACTCGGCTAATTGGACACTTTTCCTCCCGGGAGCAGCCAGCGAGATGACATTGGTTTCATGTAGACAGAAGTTTGAAAATCACCTCCCATTTCCTCCACGTGGCCAATTATTTTCTTTTCGCCAAAACAAAAAGAGCTTTTATAGATTTTACTGATTATAAAGTTGATAACTACGTGCACAGCAAATGCAAGGGAGACATAAAAGTACCAAGAATAAAATTTAAAATCACACAAGCTACATTCTCCCAGAGGCAGCCTGTTAACGTTACAGCTAACAACCTTCCAGACATTTCTCTATAAATCTAGCTGTTACTAATATGTAACTTAATAAGAAGGCAGTAAAAACGCAACATAAGGTAACCCTCGGAGAAATGCATTCAAAAGAATTAACTGTTAAGTAAAATGTTGTTTTCCTTTTAGATGATCTAAGTGGGTTCTCTGATGTTCCCAGAAGGATTTAAAACAACTATTTTCGGTCTTTGCATAGAGGGTTCTACCTGCTCTCTCTCTCTCTCTCTCTCTCTCTCTCTCTCTCTCTCTCTCTCTCTCTCTCTCTCTGTTATTGGGATGTACTTGACATTCTATAAAATTCACCTGCTAAAAGTATATACAATACAGTGGTTTTAGTGTACCCAGAAGGCCATGCAACTATTACAACTACCTAATTCCAGAACATTCCAGACCACCACACACACACACACACACACACACACACACACACACACACACACAAAACAACAACAACAACAACAACAACAAAACCCAAAAACCTGATACCCTTTAAGTAATCGCTCTTCATTCCTCTCCTAACTGCTCTCTGACAACCACTAATCTACATTCTGTCACCATAGACTTGTCTACTTTGGACCTTTCATATAAATTGGGTCACACCGGGGCTGGAGAGATAGCTCAGTAGTTAGAACTCATGTTGCTCTCGCAGAGGACCTAAGTTCAGTTCCCAGTGCCCATGTCAGGCAGTTCACAATTGCCTGGAGCTCTAGCCCCAGGGTTTTTTACACTCTTATGGCCTTGAGGGTACCTTCACACACTTCACACACACACATACACACTACACACTACACACACACACACACACACACACACACACACACATTTAAAAAAAATGGCTCGGGGTTGGGGATTTAGCTCAGCGGAAGAGCGCTTGCCTAGTGAGCGCAAGGCCCTGGGTTCGGTCCCCAGCTCCGAAAAAAAGAAAAAAGAAAAAAAAGAAAAAATAAAAAAAATGGCTCTTTAAACAATAGCACCTATCTGCTCGAGCATACTAGATATAAAATAAAATAAAATAGGAGACCTGCCAAGCACCATGCCACATGGTGCCAGTGGGGAAAGATACCCGCAGACCTGCCCCCACCCCAGGCTGTAGACACACAGAGCCCCACCTACCACCATTGAACTTGGTGAGGGAGGGGGAAGATGTCCACAGACCCATGCCACACTGGCTGTAAACACCTAGAGGCCTCCTAGCTCCCGCACAATGTATCACAGACAGAGGAGGGAGGAGGTCACCCGGAGACCCGCCAGCCACGTGGCCCACCTGCAGTGGGAGCCATCACAATGTGTAAGTTCATGCTAGACAAATGAGAAAGAGAAATGGCACATTTTCAGCATTAAGAAAAGAGCTGGAGACGGGACACACCAGGTTGGAAAGGAACAGCCTGCTGTGAGTAGCCTGCCCCACCACCTGAGGTCATGGTGAAGCCCCAGTCTGTGCTGCCTCTGAGAGACAAGTCTGGGTCTGTGGCCATGAAGCAGCAGAGGTCGTTGTCAATGTCTGTGGCTCATATTACCTCTAGAGATTATGGGACGTCCCTGGTCAGAGTAGCCACTTGGGTTGACGAGAATGTCTAGAGGCTGTGCAGAACTGGCCCCATCCCTCCCTGGTGATCTGGAGAGATGGTACCACATGTCACCAATGGCGACACTCGGGAGAATAGACCCTGTGCTGGGAAGGCACACTTGAGCTGGCCTTGGTGGCTCAGCTTGGGGGCAGGTGAGTTGGACTGAAGGTGTGAGTGTGGGAAAGTCAACCGCACCTCATTGGTTGTGGAGTGACACAGGGGTGAAGGTGACACCTTTCCCGCTTAACCCTCACCATTTTCAGCATTTGGCAGAGCTGGCCATGAGAGTGGGAAAACTGACCCTGCTCCTCTCTGGCTGTAGCGTTTGGGAGAATGAGCCCTGTACCTCATCTGGGCAGCACAGTAGAACAGAGACATGGGTGAGCTGGCACAAGAGAGCTGTCCCCACTACTCATCACAGGCTGTGAGGTAGCCTGGGCATAGGGAGATGCCCTCTGCCCCTTGCTCCTTTCCCCCTGAGGCAGTTGGGAGAGCTGACTCCTACGTCATAGGAGCAGGTGAGCTAGCCCTGCCCCTCGCTGCTGCAGCACTTGGGAGAGCGGGGTCTGTACCTCTCCTGGGCAGCACAGTAGAGCTGGCCCACCACTTGTCTGCCATGAGGTGGCATGGGTACAGTGGTAAGGCCTCCCCCTTCTTGTTCCTCAACACCTGCAGCAGTCTGAAGAGCTGGTCCCAAAGTCATGAGAGCGGGAGAGCTGTGCCTGCCCCTTCCTGGTGGGAGAGTGGGCCCCCTACCTCATGTGAGTAACACAGAGCAGCTGGCCCTCAAGGCACAGACATGGGTGTGCCAGCCCCAAGGGTGTGAGAGCAGGAGAGCTGACCCAGCATTTGGGAGAGTGGGCCTCATGCCTTGACTGGGGAACATGGTGGAGCTGGGTCTGGAGGCATGGGTACAGGTGAGCTTGCCCTAGGGCGTGACAGCAGAGCTGACCCTGCTTCCTGTTGATGGTGGCATTGGGTGGCTTAGCCAGAGCGGTACTGGAGAGTTTGCTCTGGGGGTGAAGCTAAGTGAAAGCCAGCGAGCTGAGCAGCTCAGCTACACCCAGGCCCAGGTCCAGGACTCGAGTTGGCTCACCCCCAAAATCTACAGCATCGGTGAACTGTTGGGGATCATGAAAGGGCCAGTCCTGCTGATCCAAAACTGCTGGATCTCTGTGACATGGGGCAACAACAGGATAACCCAAGAGGAATCTCTGTGAGGAACCAATATCTATGGTGTCACAGAAGCCAGAGACTCTGAACAGTGACTCATTGCAATGAACACTTGCGAGTGAAGATGTGTGGACACAGAGACATAGTATGGGACACACTGTGACAGATCCCAAGCTTCCATGGTGTTTTCTATGCTGTGTGTGTGTGTGTGTGTGTGTGTGTGTGTGTGTGTGTGTGTGTGTGTGTGTGTGTGTTTTATTTGGAGGGGGATTATTGTAAGGGCAGAGGACAGACCTAAGGAGACAGGGAGAGGAGGGGAACGGGGTTGCATGGTATGAAACTCGCAAAGAGTCAGTAAAAAGTTAAGAGAAAATAATGAAATAAATGGAGTCATACAGTGCAATGGTGTTTGTGACTGGCTTTCATTTAGCATGGCATCTGTAGGTTTCCTAAGCCAGTATGTGCGGGAACTGGCTTTCTTTTATGAATGAACAATAATTTGTTATCACCAGTATCGGCTTTCTTTTATGAATGAATGATAGTGTGTTGCCTGGAACAGCATTTTTTTTTGCTCATTCATTCATTGGCTGGTAGATGTTTAGACTATCATAGTTGTTGACTCTAATAAATTGTGTTGCTGTAAACACTAGTGTAAAAATTTTATTTGAGCAAATGTGTTTTTTTTTTTACCCCTCTTGGGTATGTGCCTATGAGTGAAATATTTGGATTATATGGTAATTCTATATTTAACTCTGCAAAGCTGCCAACTATCTTCCACAGTGGCTACCCCGTTTTACATTCTCCCTAGCAGTGCAGATGGCATCCACCTTCCCACCCTCAGCTGCAGTTATCGTCGTTGTTGCTGTTTTTCTTATTATAGCCTCCTGGAGTGAAGTAATATTTCAGTGTGAGTTTGGTCTGCATTTTCCCAGTGACTAATAACATTAGGTAATCTCTCATGTGTCTGTTGGTCATTTACATAGCTCCTTTTGACAAGTATTGTTTTTTCCAAATTCCTTACCTGCTTTGTAACTAGGTTAATTCTTCTTTTGTTTTAGACTCACTTGCACGCATTGGCTTTCCTTAGTCTAAATCCCTGAGGGGTATGGCAGACCTGGGGTCCTGTTTAATGGCCTTCTCAGGAGGTTGCTCTGGTGTTTTATGGTCCTTGACAGTTTCCAGGGGTCCTAGTAACTTTTCCTTGATTCTTTAGTTTTGTTCTGTTGGCCACCAGGAGTCACGTGTGTGTGGCGTTGTTGTTGTTGTTGTTGTTGTTGTTGTTGTTGTTGTTTTGGACATGAGCCCATCTCTTGCCCAAGCTGAGTTTGGTTTCACTCAGTCATAAGCATCTGCCTTCCTTCATTCTGGAGACCTGCTTATAGGCAGCAAGGCAGCCTTGCCTCACAGACTCCTAAACATGTTGGCCCATTAGAAGTCCTGTTCCCTGCAGGCCTACATGGGCTCTAGATGCTGAAAGGAGGGTTCATTTAAAAAAAAAATTGTTGATTTTAAAGTTCCTTAAATCTCTGAACTAAGAGCCTTATAAGATTGGCAAAGCCATTCCTTACCCCACATCTTACTTTCTTACTAGGGATTGACATCTGACCAAGCTCACTTGCCCATTCTTCATCTTCTGTGCCAGGGCAAGCTTCTTGATCTGCCCTACGATCATAGATCTGGATTGTGAGTTTGACTGGATTGAGATAAGCAAAGAAGATGCTTCTGTAGATGGTTAACTAAGAGAGGAAGACTCACCTGAGGCGCCCTGTACTACCTGCTAGGCTGGGGGCCCCAGATGGAAGGGAGGTGGGAAAGGGGTGAGCAGGTCTTTCTCTGCCTCCTAGGTGTGGGCTGTGCCTTTCCTGTCCTGACAGCTGCATGTAGGCTGCTGTCTCTTGGATGCTTTCCCTGCCATGCTAGGCTCAAACCTTGGAAACTGTGAGCCAAGTGAATCCTTCTTCTGCTAGGCTGTTTCTCAGGTATTATGACCCAGCAACAAAATGTCCGCCCATGCTCTCATAGATTTAACTGCTCTCCTTCCACTGCAATGGGAACCCGACCTGCCTCCTGACAGTTTGTTCTGGCAGCCTGTGTCCTCAACAAACTCAAGAATTTCTTGTTACCCAAGATGCCTCTGTGTTTGCTGCGATCACACATGTCTTTCACACAACCCACTTTAAACTGACTTGTCGGTTGGTTTGAGACATTTGGCAACTTTGTGACGGAGGCTCCTCCTCCCACCTCCCTGTCTGCTCTGAGCTTGTTATCTGGTTGACTGTCCCAGCTCCCCACTCTTCTTTTGACTTCCGTGTTTATTCTGTAACCCTCCCAACCCCCACTTTCCTTGGCTCCTTAGTGATGGAGTGCGATAATAACAAGACTAGTATCGCTGAGCTGCAATCTAGGTCGGACATTTACAAGCTGAGGAGCCTTGGGCAAATTTATTGACAGCTCTGTTACTCAGCTGGCTCATCTTGTCCAGTGAGGCTCGGGGGGATCCTGATGTGTATCTTTTCAGAGAATTTGTGCATCTCCAGGGAAGCCCTCTGTGCCAGTGATGGGGGATGAGTGACTGGCTGTTGCTTCCAAGTCAAGCTTAGATCTTCACTCCAGGCCAGATCTTTCTGTCTTCTGCTACCTCTAGCCTTCCAGCCTCTCATGTTGGGACCGTCTCCTGTCAGACCTGTTAACTATCAATAATATTCCCTGTGTGTTCACTGTCACCTGAGTCCCTCTCCCTCTGTCTGTCTGTCTCTATGCTCTGTCTGTCTTTGTGTCTCTCGCTCATTCAGGGTCTCATTCAATCCTGTCAGACCTTGAATTCCTGTTCCTCCTGCCTCTACTTCCCAAATGCTCAGATTATAGACCTATGCTACCACAATTGGGTTATGCAGTACTGGGAACTGAACTCAGCCTCATACATGTTAGGTAGGCACCCGACCCACTGAGCCACACCCCTAACCCTACCACAGAGCCTTCAATGCCCAAGTTATTCCTTTCTTCCATCTGGAGCATCGTTCATTTGTTCTTGCTAACTTTTCTTTTGAACTCTTTCTCTCTCTAGCTTTCTACCCACTCTGTCTCAGCTCTGTCCTCTGGGACCCTGCATGGATGTCAGGTCTGACGCTGCCTCTCTGTGATTCCTGCCTTCTGAGTTTGGCCTTCATAGAAGCTAGGATTCTCGGTCTCCCCCTGCAGTCCCTGTGACTCTGTATCTTTCCTGACAAGATGGTGGTATACACAATCCTGGGAATGTGTAAAGTCAGGGATAAACAGTAGGATTTCAAGGCCAGAACTCGGGATTCTTTCCTGGGCTTTCCAGGGGACCCAGGCAAGCCCTTCTTGTTCGTTGATCTCCATTTTCCCACTCATGTAGTATGGAGGAGGAAACGAGCAGTTCCAAAGGTCCCTGCCAGCCCTGCTGTAAGGTAACCTGACCGCCATGTGTGATGTGTTCCAACACAGGCTCCTTCACAAGAATTCTGAGACATTCTTCTTTCTCCACCTTCTCCTACTTGACAGTTTTGTTTTCTAAGGTGAGCGTCTCCTTTGACAGGTTCTGCTTAGCCCTCACTTCCTGCCTCTGACTCACTTTGTAGGCCTGTTGCCCTCACCTTAGAGCCTAGGGTGTGTTGTTGCACATATGAACTCAGCTACTGACTCAGCTTCTAAGATGTGTTTTCTCTGAGAGTTTCCACCTTTGGTCTCCCACTGCTCCATTTCAAGCCCTTACACTGGTAACCTGTGAAACTGTCTCTCAAAAAAGCAAACCAGAAAGACCTTGAATTTGAGATTCTTCTGCCTCAGCCTCTCCAATATTGGATTTGCTACTGCACACAGCTCTCCTGTGGGATCTTTCTGGAGTCTGCATCGGAGCATGCCACCCACTAGGGAGCTTTCCAGACCGGGAAGTCTTGTCTTTGCAGCCCCCCTTGCTCTCCTCAGCTGCTACTGTAGAGAGCTCCCCTGAATCTCTCGCTCCTTCTCTCCCCACTGTTCATCCCCCCTTTTCTCACTTCTTTCCAAAGTGAGATTCTACTTGCTCACTGGTCTTCAGAGCCATGGTGACTTTCTCAGAAGCCTTTCTTGATCTTCTCATTCAAAGAAAAGCCTTTTCGAGTCTACACTGCCACAGAATCGTCTGTGTTCCCTTGGGAAGACTCGTTCGCCTTCCTCTCCTCACTGTGCAGAGGGCGCACAGTGTGTGACTGCAGCAGATGCTTTCCCCAAGGCACCATTCTGTAAACATTTGTTGTCTAAGGGACGCCTTGGTTCTGAGTTCCTGGCTTTTGTCTCCCTCCCTAATGGGGCCACTTAAAAGGTCCCATCCCACCCAGCACCACAGATAGGGTTTTCTGAAGGGCTCACACGTGCTGCCAAGCACGGAGCACACTCAGAGTTTACACAAAGGAGCAGCAGGAAGCAGGGATTAGTGCAAGATCTTAATCAGCAAGCGCTGAGACACCTGCTGGCACAGGCGCCTTGGGGAAGTCCCAGTCAGTGCCCACAAAGGCAAGAGGTGGATGGCACCCACAGACAGGTTCCCGGTGGTTGGGCTAGGCAGTCTGAGCATCTGGGTCCTTTCCCATCCTAATGTGCTAGAGCCCGTTAGTGGTGAGATCAATAGGTCCCAATACCCTCTGGTATGGGTGCTGGAGTTGACACCTAAGGAGGCTGCCAAGATCACCTAGCAAGTCAGGGCAAGGTTGAGGAAGAAAGCAGGATGCTCCCTCCCAGCCCCGGGAACACCCTTCTCCAGCAGGCTGTTGGGGCTTCAGAGTGTGATGGAAATGAACATGGACAACGGTTTTCCTAGAGCATCTTGGGGTAGGCACCTGCCTTTGGAATTGCAAGGGCAACATCACCAACCGAGGGATGATGAGGACCGTAGAAGAGAAGGAAGAGACAGCAAAAGAGTTCGATAGAGACAGGGAGAGAGGTATGTGCACAGGAAAACATGGAAAAGGATTTCAAAACAACAACAGAAACCAAAAATGAATTAGAACGGAACTCGGGGTAGGTGAGAGAGGAAGCAGAAGAGGAGCCAGTGTAGAATGTAGGGCCTGAGTGCCACCTCCTCCCTCTGCTGCCTCGGGACCATGCTTCGGTGGTGGGTGCCGCATCTGCTCCCGCCTTAGGACTCTGAAGCACGCAGGATGCATGGCTTCAAAGCCTCTGTCCTCTTTCTTCTCTCCTTTCTATGTGTGTCTTTGTATGACATATGCCACAAGTATGTGGGTGTCCAAGGAGACCAGAAGAGGGTATTAGATTCCCTTAGCTGGAGTTGTGGGTGGTTATAAATGCAACATGGGTTCTGGTACTGCTCAACTTGGGATTCAGGGAAGAGTTTCCCTCCAGAACTTAAACCAGCTGCTGTCCGAGGACTTTCTAGCTTTGGATTCCTGACCACCTGAGGTGACAGGACCTGAGGATGAAGGGTTTTGACACGCTACTTTAGAATCCTGTCTGCTATCAAGTACACAAAGGAATCATCCAAGGGGAGTAATTCCACTATTGGTTCCTCCAGCCCAGAACTCTCCTCGGTGTAAATGCTAATGTTCTGCCCAGTGGACCTGGAGTAGGGCTGGCACTTCTTGTCTAACTTCCTCATTGCCCAGAATGGGAGATAAACACAGAAAGCTCACTCTCTTTCTTGTCTTTCTTTTTTTTTTTGGAGCTGGGGACCGAACCCAGGGCCTTGTGCTTGCTAGGCAAGCACTCTACCGCTGAGCTAAATCCCCAACCCCGAAAGCTCACTCTCAGAACAGGAGCTAGAACGTGAACTTGAGACCTTCATGCTCAGGGCAGGAAGGGAAGTTGGGAGGATAGACTGTTTCCAAAGATTTGGTGTGTGTGTGTGTGTGTGTGTGTGTGTGTGTTTGTGTGTGTGTGTGTGTGTGTGTTTGCCTGCATTTATGTATTCCCTTTGTTTGCAGTGTCTATGGAGGCCGGAAGAAGGCATCAGATCTTTTGGTTACAGGCTGCCGTGAGATGCCTGACTTGACTTGGGTGCTGAGAATTGATAGCCGCCTAACCCTCTGTTCTGGCCTCCGGAAATGCAGTTGTCACAGCTTGTTCTTTGGCTACAACCTCCTCTGCCCCACCTTTTCTAGTTTATGGAGACTTCAAGTCTCCAATTTCACAGACTCTCCACCCTCTCTCCACTTTCTCTGCCACCAATCTATAAACTCAAATTATTGACCTCACTGGCTCCTAAAGCTAGGACCACCATCACACCAGTTTCCATTTGACCCAAGAAGCAAGCTGCTCATGTGAATGCTGGCTGTGTTGGGATCTTTTGGAGGCTCTGAAGAAGTGTTCCATGAAAAACGACTCCTTAGTTTTATTAAAGCTGCTTTGGGGACCTTTAAGTGAGGCATGGGGGTGGGCAGCTCGGGATAGGACAGCTGGAGAGCAGGGGAAATTGCTGCCACACCCGGAGCCCCCACCCGCCCTGCTTTGGGAATGCAGTCTTTGGGGGCTTAGCATGCTATTAGTAGGTTCCACCCTCCCCATCCTCTAGTAAGTCTCTTAGCAGGGCTGACCACAAAAGATGCTTTCTAACTTTCCCCTAGAGTATGAGAGGGAGGTTACAGCAGGTCTTAGCATCTTCATGCACCTGCAAAACGCGACTCAGAGTCCTTACTTTGGGCTACAGGGGGCCCCCAGGCAATCTGTTTTTCACCTCTTCAATAATTTATTAACCAGCAGGAGCTCAGTATACTGTCCACACCAGTTTCTCTGCTCAAACAGCAAGCAAGATCCAGCCCCCACACCTGCCTCTGCACCTGCTCCGCTCCCTGCTGGACGCCCTGCACATCCCATCCCACGCACCCCAGCGGCCTGTTCCTTTTGACCTTCATCTTCAGCCCAAAGGTCACCTCTGCAGAAAAGCCTTCCCAGACCGCCTCAGTAAAATTGCATACTGTCACTCCCTGTCTTTTCAATCTGCTTAAATTTTCTTCATAGCCTCGATCATTACCTGATGTCAAAGTATAATTTCCAAAGAGTCAGAAGCACAACTGTCATCTAGCATCTGCCAGGACGTCAGTGATTTATTCCATTCCCCAGTGAAGGGCTCAGCCAGTCCACAACGCTGGCTCTGAGGGGTAAGAGGTGCTGATACACGTAATCAGTGAGAAAGGGGATCCAGGTGGGAGTGCCAAGCCATCCACTAAATTGGTGTGTGTCCTACAGGACAGGAAAACTGCAGCCCTCACAGTCCTCTTTTCATCCAGACAGAAATCATTTGCATCTCTCTTCAAGAACCACTTGAAGCTAATCAGTCTCTTTTAAGTTGACCCTCTCACTTCTAAGAACTGGAGCCCTAACCAATAGTGAAAATAAAAGGCAACAAAGTCCCTGTCCTGGAACAGAGGTGTCCAAAGGACTTTGCCTCAGAAAGAATCATTCTGTGAAAGCCACTCCACCAGACAGCCCACACCAAGGGGCCATACAGCTCTTGATATGTGGCTAGTATGGCTGGAAAACAGAATTTTAATTGTTTAAATTAATGTTATAGTATTCATACATTAATACAACACGTAACTTAAATTGTGATGGCTAATGTTATACTTTAAGTTTAAATTACTGTGGTTAAGAGATTTACAAAACAAAATTGCCTCTTACCTATAAGGCTCACTTGCCCAAGGACATTAACTCCCTAGAATGCCTGGGGGTGGGGGGGAAGAAGCTGTTGTTCATGTAAGGTAACAAACCACATGTTCTCACTTCTGTAAACAAGCTTGGTTATCCCAATAACACAGAAAGGGCTTGATCACACATAGGTGGGATAGGAAGTGCATCTGGTTGTATGCTTGCCTCTGATTGGACAAAGGCAGGAGGTACCCCGCCTTGTGAGCTTTGCCTGTGTACATTTCTGAGTGACATAATTTGGTGCCATTCTCTGGGACTCCCCAGTGGATCTGGCCAGTGGACAGTAATTAATAAAGCTTGCTTCAAATTTGGCTCAAAAATTGTATGATGGTCATGTTGGGAGCAAAACAAAGAAACTTGTCCTAGGTACTGCCATTTTGTTTCAGACTGTATTTAATCATAGGGGGAAACTAGGTTCAAGGTCCCAGGTGTTAGGGGAACTGTGGACTTCCCAATAGTTGAACAGCTTCTGTTACCTTCTGTTCCAGAACATAATGCCTGTTCCTACCCACAGCTCCTGTTATTCATCCTTTGCTCCCCCAAACATAATGACTGTTCTAACTACAAAAGAACAAATGGATCTGGTTAGTTGGACTGTAAAACCTACATTCCAGGTCAGTTGACATAGATTTGCCACATAAAGAAAGCCCTTAGCCCTAAAAATCTTCATTGGTGAAAAAAAAATGTAACAATAACTTCGTACAGATGTTTGCGGTTTGTAAGCTGAAATATTCTTTGATAGTCTGGTTCAGGGGCCGCAGTTGTTATGAAATATAATACGGTGAGGGAGGTACCTGGCAGGCCCATGTCAAGGTGTGTCCCTGAGAAAGCCAGTCATGCAACAGACCTGGTATAAGGGGGTATATTTGGGGGAAGGGAAGGGAGTGAGGGCCTGGAGGTGTAGAGGCAGACAGACTGGAGCAGAGCCATGAGGTCAGGGAAGGGGGAGGGGCAGAAAAGGACAGAAAGGGGAAGAGAGAGACACGTGGGAACAAAGAGAACTGAGGTGGTGAGCAAATTTAATACCTGTACCTGGCGGAGCCGAGTATTGGCGGCAGATGATGACGTATTGTCAGCAGATGATGACGTAAACCGTTGTTAGGTCCCCGGAAGGAGCCTAGTGGAATTGCCTGTAAGCCAACAGTACTCAGCTCCCGAGTCTGTTCCTTGGCACTGATCAATCAGTAGTGGCTTGATTACAATAAATTTCTGTCATCTGCATTGACCTGGTGTGTGAGTTGATTAATAAGTTGGATCCAAGCAGACCCCATAACAGTCTCACCCGGCGGGATTAGCAAAATACGTTAAGATCAGATGTCATTAATTTAATATTATGTTTGCATAAATTATGGATGTGCACAAATATAGATGTAGATGGTTATTATATTTTACCTATAAAGGTAATGATTAAATTTAAATGCCCAGCTGTGCCTAGTGGGTTTCATATTTAGCAACCCAGTTCACCATTAGGCCACACATTACTCACTTTTCTTTGCTATGACCAAAACAACTGAAGACAATTTGGTAGAGGTAGGGTTTATTTTGGCTAACGATTATAAAGGGCTTAGTCCATGACTGCTTAGCCTTGTGTGCTTGAGCAGGGCATCACAGCAGCAGAGGAAAGTCTCACTGCGTGCTGGTTAGGAAGCACAGGTTGCAAAGGGAAGGGACCCCAGATTCCTCCAGAGAGGCCTTACCTCTTCAAGTTTCAACAGCATCCTGTCATAAAGCTAAGAGCTAAGGAAGAAGTGGCCAAACATTTCCCCGTTAACCTTACCAGGAGGCATGTGAGATGGTGTTGTAGGGGGTGGGGCGTTGTTTTTTAGAATATTTTCTTTCTCCTTGACATCACATTTGTGTGTGCATAGAGAGGAAGGGAGGGGGCAGCTGTCCTTTTTCCTTACGGGAAAGCAAAACTTGTGCTAGCAAGAACTTGTCTTTGTGTTGTTCTCGCAGCACTTAGGATGGGTGTTCTCAGCAGGTACACAATCGATAATTGTTGAATGAATAAATAAACACAAAGCGACCAGGGTCTTGCCAGAAACCAAAGGGTAAGAGACTCCCTGCAGTAAGTTTGGCTGACAAGCATCAGCAGGAGGAGCGCCAAATCCCTTGCTTCAAATGGCTTTCATATTCTGCAAAGTGCTCCCCTGCTGCTCCCCAGCCCTTCCAGGGAGCACCTGACTGTGGTTAATTATTCTTTGGGGAAAGTGGAGGGGCTATGAGGAATTGTGGGAAGGTCTGGGGGCAGCCGGGAAGCACTGGGGCTGAAGAGGACTGAGGTGAGTGCAGCCCCACAGACCCAGGGTGGAGAGAGGCCTTGCAGCGGGGTGGGGGTGGGGGGGAAGACCTGGAGACTAGAAGGGACTGCACACAGCATAGACAGTGGCAGAGCCGAGCCCTGAAGCAGGGTCTTCTGTCATCCATGAATTTCCTTCCCCCACTAGTTCCTAGTTCCCAGCCTCTCTTGGGCCCTTCCTGCCTCATTGTCTACCACCCAGGGGAGTGAAAATGAAGTGGGAGAGAGTGGGTGCCAAGAGGTGGGTTGAGAGATGCTCCAGGAACTTCCATTCTGGAGGTTTCGGCAAAAGACCATATCAATGAGGTCCCCATTTATGGGGGTGACCCTTTATCACCTGACTGTCTGAGGGAGGGCTTGAATGGGTGAGCAGGGCTGGTTGGTATGGCAGTGCTGGGGTTCCTTGAGGTCTAAGACACACTCCCCTCCCATCCCAGGAATTCCCAGCCATTCTACCTCCAACACTAGGGCTGGAAGGGCCCTCTTCATGCTCCTATTGGGGTGGCCGACAGAGTTGGGAGGTATCCAAGGCTTCCTCCCAGATGGGGACGATTCTGTGGTCCCTGACAGGGCCTCAGCATCCTATCTTATCCTACTTATTTTGCTTTAGTGCATTAGGAATGAGGGGCTGGAGAGACAAGTTCCAGATCCCAGGCTCCATCTCCACATTGATCTTGAAGCTATGTGTGGCTTGTCCAGTGTGTCACCTAAAAGAGATCCCTCTCACTCAAGCTCAGGGGACGGAGGTGAGGGAGGGGTGGAATGAAGGGTTGAGAGAGGTAGTATGAGTTGGGAGGGAAAGACTCCATTGGGCCTGCATTCCTGGATGGGGGGTTAAGGGAATAGACAATATGGATTGGTCTATAAGGGTTTTACTGAATTCTCTGGAATGGGACAGAATTTCCTGACTGGAAACAGAAGCTATGAAAGACAGAATAGACCAACAGCTGGGGCTTTTCTTGCCCAGGTGCTTTTCTTGTGTTTGGGGCCCTTCCTAGATGTAGTTTAGTTTACCGCAGCTAATCTTCACTGTCATCTTGACTGGATTTTTAACTGCCTAGGAGACACACCTAGGGCCATGTCTTCAAGATTTAAAAGAGGTGGGAGAATGCACCATCCCCTGGGCTAGAGGCTGGGACTGAATAGAAAGAAACAAAGGAGAAAGAGAGGGGACAGGCACATTTATGGCTTCTCTCCACCATGATGGGTTATCCCCTCCTTAAAACCACAAGCCAAATGTTCTTCTTCCCTTAAGTTGCTACCTGTCAGGTGTTGAGCTTTTTCCAGGCTTGGTTGCGGGATTCCTTATGGCAGAGGCAAAGCATGGGACACATTTGGTTCACATGGTCACTTATGGTTAGGATGTTACCATTGAAACCCAAATCTGATGAGCCCCAGAAGACTTGTGAAGATAGTTGGGGGGGTTCCTGGGCCCCTCAACCAAAAGGAACACCTTGCTCAATCAGCCAGTCATGTTCCTGTTGAGGAGAGCAGTCTGGTTCCCTCCTCTCTTCTTCTGTGGTATCAACTGTCTTCTCTAATGGCGTCTCCACCCCAGGACACTGTCTATTGCCCATAACTCAGAGCTTTGCCTTGAGTGGTGGGTGGCCTCACTCTCTCTGTGGACTGACTGAAACCGATCTTGGCCTGCACTGAGGGGTTGGGAACTGTTTCTTGGCAGGGGTTCAGTAGCCAGGATGCCTTCTCTAGGAAGCGCCTCTGTCTACCCCCTGTTCTATTATTTCTTCCATGTGAGGTATCAGCGAAGCTGACCTGTGAGCAGTCTCCAGTTTAAGATCACAGATTAACAATGGGTGGTGGGTAGCAGTGAGGGGGAAGCCATGCACAGCGGGGGAGCCACCTTAGATTTGTCTGGCTCTGTGCTACAGAGTCCAGAGCTGTCCGATGTGGAGCTCTGCCCCCACTGAACACTAATTCCTCACTCCTCTCTGCTCCCAGCTCTTGGCTACCCCGATTCTACCTCCTGTCTCATGATTTTTTTTTTTTTTTTTTTTGGTTCTTTTTTTTTTCAGCTGGGGACCGAACCCAGGGCCTTTAAAGCGCTTCCCTAGGCAAGCGCTCTACCACTGAGCTAAATCCCAACCCCATCTCTGGATTTTAAGAGAACAGTAATCCCACAATGCTTCCCTTTTGTGATTTAGTGTAAAGTCGAGAGCTACCAACGTTATAGTGGGTTTGTACGGGAGGATTTCCTTCCTTACCGAAGGTGGATAACATGCTATTGTGTACATATCCAACTTTCTGCCTGTCCATCTGTCTGTCCACCACAAGGGGGAGGGGTCTCCCTACCCCTTGATTTAGGGCACAGTGCTGCCTTACACCTGGTATACACACCTCTTTGAGTTGCTGCTTCTGGGTCTTAAGGGCGCATTTAGAAGCAAGGCTGTGGGGGTTGGGGATTTAGCTCAGTGGTAGAGCACTTGCCTAGCAAGCACAAGGCCCTGGGTTCGGTCCCCAGCTCCGGAAAAAAAAAAAAAAAAAAAAAAGCAAGGCTGTGGCATAGCTAGCAACTTAGTGTGTGGTATCTTAAAGAACTGCCAGTGTTCCTGCAGCAGCTGAAGGTTTCCTAACAGGATATCAGGGCCCCAGTTTCTCCAGATCCTCACCAACAACTTGTCTCTGTTTCTTTGAAAGTTCTCATCCTAATAGGCATGAGGCTTGGTGTGTATAGTTTAGCCAACTGATTAATCGGTTGATCTTAAGCATCTTTTAAAAAATAAATTTTAAAATATTTATCTAACTATGTGTGTGTGTGAATTTGAGTGTGTGTGTGTGTGTGTGTGTGTGTGTGTGTGTGTGTGTGTGTGTGTGTACTACAACAGGCATGTAGTGGCTGGAGGACAACTTTTGGGGGTCAGTTCTTTGCTTCCACCACAGGGGTTCCAGGTCTTAGGTGGGCAGATTGGGCAGCCTCCTTTACCCACTGAGTCATCTCACCTGCCCTGAACATACAGTCTTGTTATGGTTTTTATATGCTTAGCCCAGGGAGTGACACTAATAGAAGGGGTCCTTGCTGGAGTCGCTGTGTCACTGTGGGTGTGGGTTTTAAGACCCTCATCCTAGCAGCCTGGAAGCCAGATGCTGCTAGCAGCTTTCAGATGAAGATGTAGAACTCTCAGCTCCTCCTGCACCTTGACTGCCTAGATGCTGCCGTGATCTCGCCTTGATGATGATGGACTGAACCTCTGAACCTGTTAGCCAGCCCCAATTAAATGTTGTCCTTTATAAGACTTGTCTTGGTCATGGTGTCTGCTCACAGCAGAGAAACCCTAAGACAGGTCTTGAAAAGGAAGGCAACAGCTCATCATTGATAATGGCTTCCATCTCATCCTCTTAGCTTTGAAGCATCCAAACCAGAAGTCAGAGAGCAGCCATGCCAATATATGACACACAGCAGGCGTGCTTGAGTTACCTCTCTCCCCATTTCAGCTGTCCTCACAGCCTCCAGGAAACCCTGCCATTAAGAGTCAGAGCTTTGTGCTTGGAGCACAGGATGGGCCTCTCCCATTTGTGTGTGTCCGGAAGACAGCTTCATGGAGTTTCAAGCAAGTAGTGGAGGGGAAAAGGACTTGTAGCTGGAAGAGATGGTCTTAGAGGGGAAAGCTCATGTGGACCAGGCCTTACAGGAAATGAGCCTTTATGGGGAAGGGTGTTGATTAGTTTTCTGTTATTGGAGATGTCAGTCCAGGATCAAAGCAGCATAACATGGTTGAACAAAAAGCTGCTTATGATGTCCAGGATATGGGTCTGGGAGAGGGAGAGAGAGAGAGAGAGAGAGAGGGAGGGAGAGAGGGAGACAGAGAGAGAGAAGAGAAGAAGAGAAGAGAAGAGAAGAGAAGAGAAGAGAAGAGAAGAGAAGAGAAGAGAAGAGAAGAGAAGAGAAGAGAGGAATGGGCTGGAAGGCCATGCAGTCAGTCACCTAAGCCCTCCCACTAGGCCCATCTCTCCTATGCTCCATCACAGCTCAGTACCACCAAGCTGAGGACCAGGCTGGGAATACATTGACCTCTGCGGAACATTCCAGATCCAAACTGTAGCAAGAAGTATATGATTTCCTCTGCTGTTAGTTACACAGCAGATCTGAGGGGTTTCACTAGGTCTATAGCTTACCCACACCTGTCTACCTACTGGCTACATTGTACCTTTGTCTTGTCCAAGTCTCTGCTGTCTTCTGCCTCCTCCATCCAATCCTAGAGACGCACCCTCCTTCTCTTGATATATGGTCCCCGGATCCTTCACACTGAGATCTTTGGGTTTTTCTCCCTCTGTTCAGTCATCCTTGAGTGTCTTCCTTGATTCTTCTTCCAGATTTTAAAATAAATACTTGTTTTATTTTATCTGCATTTTGTTTTATTATATGTGTTTTGTCTGCACGTATGGACATGTCCCACTTGTGGTAAGAAGAGGTTGTTGGATCTTCGGGAGCTGAAGTTGTGTTGCTGTCACTGTGGGTGCTAAGGTGCAAACTCATGTCCTCTGCAAGAACTTCATGTGTTCTTAAACACTGAGCCATCTCCAGTCCCCCTTTTTCCAGCTCTTGACAAGTTCTAAGGGAGAGGCCTTGTCAGCCCTTTGCATGAGGTGGACTTGTACAAACCTGTGCTGACGGAGAATGGCTGTCAGTTCAGAAGTTAAAGAGATAACTGGCCTGGACTGCTGGTGTCCCCTGGAAGGGGACACTCTCCTCTCTCCTTGCCTGCACTATATAACAACAGCTGCCCTGTATGGCTAAGCTGGCTGATTCAAACTCTCAGAGGGACTTGGGCATTATGAGATAGTGTCAATGAGGCATGACATGAAGACATCAGAGGCCTTTGAGATAGGAACAAAGATGGGCCCACCTGGCCTGTGTACAAATAGAGGAGAGGTTAAGGAAAACACTGTCACCATGTCACCGTGAAAGGCAGTATTGTTAGGGGAGTTTAAAAGAAGGGAGACAATGTAGCCTCAAGTTCAGACCACCTTAGACTCTATAGCCTCTCAGGGGCGGTGTAATCCCTATATAGAAACTAACCAAATACAGTATGCTCTCCGGGACCCCAGAAACATGGATAGGAGGAGGAAGTCGCCTTTCCTACCAAGAACAGAGTTTGATTCACACTGGAGCAGCCAAGATGATGCTGCAATAGGAGAATTGAGGAAGAGAAGTAGTGAGGCCCCCAAGGCAGGAACCTGTCCAGGAACTCACAGATGACTCAGGGTGGCTGGAGGCTCTTGGGGAGTGAAACGATGGAATTGGGGATGGGCAGTGACTAACAGGTTTTTAACGATCATATTGAGACTGCCATTAGCTGAAAGTGTTCAATTAGGAAGAAGTGAAATCCAATCTGTGTGGACTGGTGAGCAATGGATTCCTGAAGCAGGGCAGGAAGAACTCTAGGTTCTTAGAAAGCACTAGCTTCAGGCTCCTCAGCACAGCTCTTGCTAGCAGGGTCGCAGTCTTTCTAGAGGTAACATTGTAACCTAGTTTCCCAAGGCCCTACAACTGAACATCTGTTATTTTAAACAATTCCCAAACCAGTGAGAAAAGCTATTGTTTCAAGTGTTCTGTTGTTTCAGCGTTAGCTTGTGTCTAGTAACCAGACAGGCTGGAAAAAGATGGATAGAGGAATAGGTCAGCTATGGCAGAGAAGAATGTGGGTTTAATTCTGTATGAGTCTAGGTTCAGTTTAGGTTCATGTTGATTCACAAGGAGACAACCCCCAGGCTGCTGTGTTTATGGACTTGAAACTTCTGGTGCAGCACCTGGAGATGTGGCTTAGTTGTCCAAGGCCCTGGATTCAATCCCCAGCACCACATAAACCTGGCATGGTGTCATTTGCCTGTAAGTCTATCCCTTGAGAAGTGAAGGCAAGAGGATCAGAAGTTCAAGGTCTCCTCAGCTACATAAGGAATTTGAGGTCAACCTGGGCTAGAGATCTTGTCTCCATCAACCTATCTATCAACCAATACCAATAAAAATATGAAGTCTCAGGCATTGGTTTGGCAGAGTGCCACAATGTTTTTCTGGTGTTAGGAGATGTGGTGTAGGTGGATGGAAAAATGGCTCAGTGGTTAAGAGCACTGACTGTTCTTCTAGAGGTCCTGAGTTCAAATCCCAGCAACCATGGCTCACAACCATCTATAATAGGATCTGACACCCTTTCCGATATGTCTGAAAACAGTGACAGTGTACTCATATAAATAAAATAAACAAATCTTTCAGAGAGAGAGAGAGAGAGAGAGAGAGAGAGAGAGAGAGAGAGAGAGAGAGGTGAGTCTAACTTTGAAGGGTTGGAGTGAAGGAGGCAGCTTATGGGTTCATGGAAGTGGGAAGTCTGCAAGCCATTAGGCATGACATTGAGAGTGGCTCTATGGAGAGGTTAGTGATGTTCAGTGATGTCAGATAGCATCTGCCTGGAGGACCAAGACCTAGGAAGAGACAGCAAAGAAGACACCACCATGCCAGGATAGAAAGCTCCAGGGATGGGGCAGTGGCAAGAGTCAGTGGTTTACCAACACCATGGAGAGCTTTTGAAAAGCCAGGATAAGTAGATTGGAACCCACCTTCAAGGGTCCATATCAGGAAGGAGAGAGCACTGGGGCCAGGAAGGTTCACCACGTTCTTGTCTTAATGGGGGAGGAAATACACCTGTAACAATTACGGGAGGCTGATGCTCCCGGACAGAAGCATCAGGGTTATTGTTGGGTCTAAAGACCCTGTCCCATGCACAGCATGCAGAGCACAGGGCCCATCTTGTTTTATTGTTTTGATTGCAGAATGTTGTATGTATTTCCCACCTGCCATGTTGCATAATATGTAAGTATCATTTAAAATTGGATTTTTGAACCACTCAATAACATATGATAGCAAAACCAGAATACGAGCAACTCAGAAGGATAGCAGATGAAAACGGACGGTTCTCTGCATCCTCCTCCATGGGAATTCTTCTAAATATTTTTCATACATGGACAGGTGCGTATGTGGTTGGATTTAAGAGAGACCAGTGTGGGATGTCACCAAGCACTGTCCTGCACTTTACTTCTTGCCCTCATTGTGTCCCTAGAAGCTCATCAGCATGGATGGAATCCATTTCCTTTCAGGAAGAAGATGACTTCTGTTGTGGGGATGCAGCCGGCTCTGCTGTGTGGACATATTGTGGTCTCTGATCTGTTGCTGTTAAAAGTACTATTCTAATGTGCTAGGGATGTAGTTCAGTTGGGGAAAGCATGTACCAAGTCCTCTCTCGATAAGCCATGCTGGGATATGGTATAAAACCATGTGGTGGCACACACCTGTAATCCCATCGCTTGGGAGGTAAAGGCAGGAAGGTCAGAGGTTCAAGGTCATCTTGGGCTACACAGAGTCTGAGGCCAGCCTAGGCTACATGAGACTCTGTCTCCAAACAAACCAACCAACCAATTGGAGGGCTGGGATTGTGGCACAGGTTTAAGAGGTTGTGTCCAACACTTGCAAGGCTTTGGTTTGATTTCCATCACTGAGTCAAACAAAACAAATAAAACAAAAATGAAATGCAAAGAACTTTAATATACCTTTAAAAATAAATTTGCATTTATTTATTTATTTTATATAGGGAAGGGGGCTCTTCCTTATACATGAGGTGTAAATGGAAGTCAGGAGAACTTGTGGATGTCAGAGGACAACTTATTATCATATCCTTCAATACGTTCACGCTTGTACACGGAAGGAATTTTTTTGTACCTTCAATTCCAAAGAATAGACTTATTAAAGAGTTTGTGTGTAGGGGCTGGAGAGATGACTCAGTGGTTAAGAGCACTGACTGTGGGTTGGGGATTTAGCTCTTGGTAGAGCCAAGGCCCTGGATTCGTCCCCCAGCTCTGAAAAAAAACCAAAAAAAAAAAAAAAAAAAAAAAAGCACTGACTGCTCTTCCAAAGGTCCTGAGTTCAATTCCCAGCAACCACATGGTGGCTCACAACCACTGTAATGAGATCTGATGCCCTCTTCTGGTGTGTCTGAAGACAGCAACAGTGTACTCATAACATAAAAAGAATAAATAAATTTAAAAAAGACCTTGCTCCCTAAACTATGATAGTTTCACTTAGCGACTTCTTCTTTACCATGATGCAAGCATGACATGCATTCAAAGGAAACTGGATCTTCAGGTTTGAATCGTGACCTTTTCCTGGACTAGTGTGTGGTGCCGTTCTCTCAGGGTGCTGGATTGCCATAGCAAGCTGATTCCAGCCACAGGACCATGATGCAAAGCAAGCTGTTGACCCAGTGTGCTGTGTTGCTACTCTGTGGTGGTAGGTAGACATATTAGGATATTTTCAATTTATGAGGGGCTTCAGGAAACATAGCTCCCATTGTACATTGAAAAGCATCTGTGTATTTAAAAGTGTGATTGACAATGCTAGACAGGCCTTCAAAGAGGTCATCTGAATGTGATAGTTACAGAGGTTGAGCAGAAACACACACCTGTCATTTGCTGCTTTTTTTTTGTTGTATGAGTGTGTGTGAGAGAGAGACAGAGAGACAGAGAGACAGAGAGACAGAGAGACAGAGAGAGAGACAGAGACAGACACACACACAGAGAGACAGAGAGAGAGACAGAGAGAGAGAGACAGAGAGAGACAGAGAGAAAGACACAGACAGACACACACGGAGAGAAAGAGAGAGAGATACAGAAACAGAGACAGACAGACAGACAGACACACACACACAGACACACACACAGAGAGAGAGAGAGAGAGAGAGAGAGAGAGAGAGAGAGAGAGAGAGAGAGAGAAGGTCAGAGGAAGAGGAGTTGGTTTTCTCCTTCCACCATGTGGGTCTGTGGGTCTCAGGGTAGAATTCAGGTTGCCGGACCTGATGGTACCTTTACTTGTTGAGCCGCCTTGTTGGCCCATCTGCCTTTCAATATAAGGTTGGACAGCTACATAATGCTCAGAAAGTCACAGAATTTACATACATCCCCACAAATGGTAAACAAGCGTACCATCATCTTGCCAATGTGACATTAATGAAAATACTAGTCTTCGCTTGAAGGATGAGCTGGTATGACCTTTCTACCCTAACTGCATTAACTTAATCATTGCTGTGGTTGATGGCTTTCCCCCTGGGAAACTGGTTCTCTCAAGGCGTACTTTTGTTTCTGAAGACAGGAACTCAGTATGTAGCTTAGTATGTAGCCCTATCTGACCTTGGAACTTACTATATAGAGCAGCCTGGACTAGAACTCACAGAAATCCTCCTGTTTCTGCCTCCCAAGTGCTAAGGCTATGGAAACATAGAGATTATTTAGTTTTGTTTGTGTGTTTTTTGTTTTTGTTTTTTTTTCTTTCTCTTTTTTTCGGAGCTGGGGACCGAACCCAGGGCCTTGCGCTTGCTAGGCAAGCACTCTACCACTGAGCTAAATCCCCAACCCCTTGTTTGTGTGTTTTAATTCATATATGGGTAACATGTTACTTATATGGCTTCCTAATCCTCTTCTTGCTTTAAGATTTATTTATTTAATGTATATGAGTACACTTTCTTCAGACACACCAGAAGAGCTCATTGGTTTTCATTATAGATGGTTATGAGCCACTGTGTGGTTGCTGAGAATTGAACTCAGGACCTCAGGAAGAACAGTCCGTGCTCTTAACCGCTGAGCCGTCTCTCCAGCTCCTCTCTTGCCTTCTTAGCTAGCCTTCTCTAGTGTACTGTTCCAGAAGAGGGATGCCTAGGTCAATGACATGAACATTTTTATGACTAATAGCCTTCTCATGGGACAAAACAATGTACAGCATTTGGCATTGTTAATAAAAATTGTCTTTTGCTAATTTTATAGTTGAGTCTTAGTTTCCTTTCTATTTTAATTACCAGTGAGGTAGAATGTCCTAGTATGCACGTATTTGCTTATTAATAGTACTTTTGCTTCTCAGACCTTCGTATTCCCTCTTCTCTCACTTGATTGATAGTGCATCCCTTTACAGAGGAAATAAGGGATTGTCTTATCTGGGAAACTTCTATCTACACAGACCCCATGACCTTCTGAGATATTATCGACCACCACTAGATTATAAAAGTCAACCTTGCGTGTGAGAACTTGGGGGAGAAAGCTATGGGGAAAACATAGGTAAGGTATAGCATGGAGACACAGGGAAACAGAATGAAGGGTGACTAGACAGCAGTGGGGTGCAGAAATGGAGCTGGGAGCCAGGGCAAACACCCTCAGGCAGCACAGAGGCAAAGATGCCCCGGGTGTGTTATCTTTGGGCTTCTCAATGGAGCCCAGTGTCTCAGCTTAGGTGTCCTATTGATAAGATACCCTGAGCAGCGGTATCTTAGGGAAGAAACGGCTCGCTGAAGCTCACCCTTCCAGGTTACAGTCTATCATTTTGGGGATGTCAAGGCAAGGACTGGGAACAGCCAGTTGCAGCTCCAGCGGTGAGCAGGGAATGGATGTACACATGCATGAGGTCAGCCAGCTCCTTCTCTTCTTACCCAGGCCCCCAACAGAAAATGGCACTGTTCACTGTCAGGCTCCTTCTGTCCACATCAGAGAAGTAATCGAGATAATTCCCCATTGGGATTCTCTTTCCACTATGACTCTAGATTGTCTCATGCCAACAAGTAAGTAAACATCAACGCTGGAGACAAGTGTGTCCTGGTTGTGCTTTGAAGTACCCACGTGAGTGTGTTAGCACTTTCACCAGGATAGAGCAGAGATAAGGGAGGATTATGTCTAGTAGCCATTGAGGGCCAGCCATCTCCTTCAACTAGACAGTGATCAGATTTCACCACAGTTAAACCCTCGGTGAACCAGATCTATTTAGCGTTGCATTTCTTTTTTTCTTTCTTAGAAAGATTTATTGTAAATTATGAACGAGTGAGTGGGATCTGTGCGTGTGTGGGGTGCCTGTGGAGGTTAGAAGAGGGTGCTGGAGTTACAGGGTACTTTCACTGTAGCCACCTAGCATGGATACTGGGACTGGCAAGTAAAGTATGCATCCCTAACCACTGAGCCATCCCTCCAGCCCCTGATCTGTATTTCTCTTATTATTAATTTCACATATAAAGAGATTTTATTTATGACTATCCATACATGCATATGTGTGTAGACATACATATGTGAGTGATTGCATGGTATTGATCCAGAATATTTGTTTGTTCTGAGACAGGGCCTCCCTGTGTAGCCTAGATGGCTTCAAACTCAACGAATCCCCTGCCTCCACCTTCTAAATGCTGGGATTACAGACCTGTGCCTCTACATCTGGCACATCCAACTTATCACTTATCTCCTGGTGGTGTGTGTGTGTGTGTGTGTGTGTGTGTGTATGTGTGTGTGTGTGTTCACCTCTCAAGAGAAGTTCCCATTAGCTTTTTGTCTTTTAAATGTTAATTTTTAAATTGATCCTTGATAATCCTTCTATATACTGAAGTTACCAGACTTTGTTACATCTCCCCCAAATTTACCATTTATCTTTATGTTTATTTAGTTTATTTAGTATCTTGCTGTTGCCGGAATGCATAGAGCTGAAGCCTATGGTGAGTTCTGGTCAACGTAGATCCCAGAGCACCCCATGTTTCTATCAGGACATGGAATTGTTTGTTCCTGTGGCCCGTTTCCCTTTTACCCAGTCTCAGCCTGCCCTGGTGAGCCAGAGGCAGATTCCTATCTCCATAGGTCAGCCTTGCTGCTCCAACACTTCACATAAAACCAGCCGTGAGGCTGGTCTCCTCAGCGTCTGGCTTCTTTAACTTGACATAATGTGTTTGAACTCATTCATGTTGTTCCTGTTGAGACACTGTTTCTTTTTATTGCTTAGTGACATTCCTTTGTGTGAGCACAGGCACAGTTGTGCATTCTTTCTCTTGTGGATGGACACTGGAGATATTCCTAGCATTTTTGCTGCGATGAATAACACTCAGGTGGATTTTGAGGACATTTGTTCTTATTTACCTTGGGTAAACACCAGAGCACAGGCAGGCTAGGACCCACACAGCGTGCATATTTAACTGCTTTGGAAACTGCCCTATTGTTTTCTAGAGAGATGGCAGGCACCACTCCATACTGCCACCAGTAGTGTGTGCACTTCCCATTTCTCCACAGCTCTGCCAACATATGGTTTTTAAAAGGTTTTAAATTTTAATTACTCTGGTGGCTTATAGCCATGTCTCATTGCATTCATAATTTCCATGTTTGTCCAATAACTTTTGATGTTAGACACTTTCTCTTGTTCTTATTGTCTATTCATTCTTTACTACATTCAATATAAAGCCTAAATAAAACCTTTTATGTACTCAAGTTTAGCAATTTTTCTAATATAAATTTTTTGCATGTACGTATTGTATGTATATACATATACATCTATACCTATACATACACATATACATGTACATATACATCTCATATATCATACACACACATGCATCATATATATTATATACATATACACCATATACATACACATACATATATACATACACATCATATACATCTACATCTGTATCGACATCATCTACATCTATTTCATCTACTCTTACATATATACATACATACACACATACACATCATATACATATATATATACACATACATACATATACACCATATACATATATATATGTTGTCTTGAGGCCATGTTGTACTCTGTATCCATACTATCCTAGAAACTCACTGTCTAGCTCAAGCTAGCCTCAAAATTGCCGCCATCCTCCAGCCTCAGTCTCCCAAGTTCTGGGGCCAAAGGCATGAAGTATCATGCCTGGCAATTTTATTGCTTCTAAACTGAGAAACCTTTCCCAACACTAAAACACCAGTAAACATTTGGAGTACCTATTTGGGATCTAAGTTTAGTTGAAATTGTGAAGACTCTATAGTTCCCTTTGTGCTGCGGTGATGCAAATACCTGACAGAAACAATTCACAGAAGAATTATTTTGACTCATGGTTTCAAAGGGTCTCAGTCTATTGCAGTGGGGAAGGCATGGTGGTGGCCAGAGTGGTGATGGCAGCTGAGATGGACCCAGGGAGACAGTCTAGCCTCCAGAGGCCTCCCCTCCTCTTGTCTCCCACGTCCATCAGACAGGTGCTACCTCCTAAACTCAACAGCCTCCTTAGAGATCATGACAGCTGGGGACCAAGCATGGGAAACCTGAGCCTCTGGGGTCCACTTCAGACCACAACCACAGCAGGAACGAATTGTCCTTGAGTAGTGGACTCACTGAGACAGGGGCTAAGTAGAACATAACGCGTTTCTTTCCTGATGTTTGAGCTGCTGCACTTACTTTAAAATGGCTTTCCCATATAATTGGATCAATGTCCGTTCCACTGCTACTGTTGGTATGTTTTCCCACATAGTGTGTGCTTTCAATTATCAGGATTATAAAGTGTGGAAGCTCACAGAGCTACCTTTATGCTCCTTAGTTTTCAAAGATGCTTTGGATAATTTTGCTCAGTTATTTGTCAGAGCTGATGGCAAGGGAGGTGAATAATGATTTCTTTCTCCCTCTCCCCACCAAAGATGTCCACATCCTCATACCTGGGGCCTCTGCTACCTTGCAGGAACTAAGCAAGATTTTGCAGTTATGGCTAATGGAAGGACCTTGAGACCCGAAGGCCTTCCTGGCTTGTATGGAGGAGACCACAAGGATCCTTAGAAGAGGGAGACAGGAAGACGGGATTAGGAGAGAGAAGACCACTGGGGGTGGGAGCAGAAGTTGGGGTCAGGTGGCCACATGTCAAGGAATGCTGGCATTGCTCCCACCCTGTAAAGCACACCCTCCCCTCCCCAACAAAGTAACCCTCCCTCCACAAAGCTGGAGGAGACAGGAGTTGCTCTGCTAGAGCCCGGGAAGGATCCAGCCTGCAGCTCCCTAAGATCCATCTCACACTGCTGACCCTCCAGACAGGCTGTAACAGCAACAGGAAATAATATGGTAACTAAAAGATTGCTTTTAAGCCGTGCATGGCTGCCCTCCACAATTCCAGCTCTTTTCAGGCTGAGGCGAAAGGGTTGCCCTGAGTTCAAGCCAGCTCGGATGCAGAGGGACACTTTGTATCTAAAAACCCAAAAGAAAGAGAAGGTAAAGGTGGAAGGCTTTGCAGGGCAATGGGGAGTGGCTCACGCCTTTAATCACAGTGCTCAGGCAGCAGAGGCAGATGGATGCCTGTGAGTTCAGGCCACTGGGCTTCAGAGTGAGAAGCCTGTCTAAGAGGAGGAGATGGAGGAGGAGGAGGGGGAGGAGGAGGAGGAGGGAGGGGGAGGGGGAGGAGGAGGGGGAGGAGGAGGAGGAGAGGGGGGGAGAGGGGAGGAGGGGGAGGAGGAGGAGGAGGAGGAGAAGAGAGGAAGTGGGAAGAGAGGAAGAAATAGGGAGGAAGAAGGGCTGTAGCTGAAGTATTTACTTGTAGTCCCAAGCACTAGGAGACCCAGGTGGGAGCATTGCTTGTGTCCAGGAGTTCAAGGCTAGCTTGGTCACCATAATGAGATCGCCTCATAAAAGGTATCAATCACATATGTGCTGTGATTTTGGTTACAACTGAGTTGTTTTGGTTTGCTTTTTGAGACAAGGGTTTCTTGGTGTCCTAGATGTCCTGGAACTCACTCTGCAGTCCAGACTGGCTTCGAACTCACAGAAATCCACTGGCCTCTGCCTCCTGTATGCTGGGGTCAAAGGCACACGCCACCACAGACTGGTGATTAGAACTCTCTTAAACAGAAGATCTGATTTGTAAAGAGCGGCCATCTTTGCCCTCATCTGTCTTGCATCTGACTTCTCCAAAAACAGGTCCAAAAATGTTGGTATGCGTTTCCGCTTATCACTGTGGATGGAGGTCAGCTCCTTAGAAAGGCCTGGGGCTAAAGTTTGAAGACAAGCAAGGGACATGCAAAGAGAGTAAGAAAGAATAAGAGTAGGCAGGAATCAGAGGGCAGCTAAGGAAGCCCATGACTGGTTGGCTCTCTGCTTCGGGGTCTGAGGTGTGGTGGCACAGTGTGCTGAAGATTGAATCTGGAGACAAAATGCAGCATTGCAAAATTATTCAGCCCATGACCAGGAGCCGAAGAGAAGAGAGAGAGAGAGAGAGAGAGAGAGAGAGAGAGAGAGAGAAACTTTCCATGATCCCCTTTGAAGGTGGGCCTCAGAGGTATTTTGTTGGTGGTGGTTGTTTTTGTTTTTTGTTGTTTTTGTTTTTTAGATTTATTTATAAGTACACTGTACTGTCTTCAGACACACTAGAAGAAGGCAACAGACCCCATTACAGATGGTTGTGAGCCACCACATGGCTGCTGGGAATTGAACTCAGGACCTCGGGAAGAACAGTCAGTGCTCTCAACCACTGAGCCATCTCTCCAGCCCTGAGTAAATACTTCTAAGTCTTGTCTTTATGATCAATATCTGGAAAAGCCCAAGCCAAGATGTCCAGCACTAGACCGAAATGACCAGAAACAGATGCTGGAGTCACTCTGAGCACAGAAACCAGAGGCAGAACTGCCGAGGCAGCAGGGAAATGGAGAATTTTGCATCCCATATAAGCTGAGGAGAGCCTGGCTCCTGTCTACCCTCTGTTCTCAGGGCTCCCAAACTGTTCCCTCTGGCTAATCACCACAGCCGCTTCTCTGGGGACTGAGCCCAAGGCAAAGACTATTCATGGTTCTGACCCTGTGAATCCCTAGGAGGAATAAGGACCTCTCCAATGGGTGTGCTCAGTCTCAAAAAGGAGGGTCTGGGGTTCCGGGTGGGAGGAGAGCTGAGAACCAATGATTCTCCACGGAGAGTTGAGTGCATTCCCGTGAGGGGGCAACTGTCGTATAGACTCCAGGGCAGCTGTTTTGCTAAAACTTCTCTAGTAACCATGGAACGGAGGAAGTGGAAACTCTCAGGATTCATAGCCCGTAAAAAACATAGGCCCACAACACACGATAAAGGGCCCGCAGATGCCCTGACGCTGTAATTTACAGCGCGACAGAACTCAGAGAAGAGCTGCTGAGGAAGACACTGTGATTCAGAGCCTGAGGGGCTTGGACATCTAATGAGGTACCAGGAGCCCATAAAGATTTAGATAAGAATGATTTACCTGTTTAGGATGCCCAATCAGTCTCGGCACCTCCTTCAAAGGGATGCTTCTGCTACTTCTCTGAATACTTCTGAGTTGATGCAGACAACAGCCAGTCCATGGGACGCAGAGTCCCCAGACTGTCCAATTAGAAACCATCAGCCCTTTGCCTGTCTGAAACTCAACTTGAAATTTAGTCTGCACGCAATACTGGGAAGGTGATTAGGGCCCTGTCCGCATGAATACATCCCCCCATGTGTGTGACTAATGGATTTATGGATTAGCAGGCCCTCATTATCTCCAAAGCAGATCTTCAGTACAAATCTGTTGGCCGGGTCTCTCAGGAGCATCTTTCTTCTCACTATGTGGTACCCTGGGCCACCTTGGAACGTTACCAGCTAGAGGGCTGTCCGCAGATACCTCGACCCATGAGCCACAGGCTAAAACAAAATGAACCCCCTTTCTTTAAACTTAAGTTTACCCACCCTGCGGTTTTCTGTTGTTGGTAACAGGGAGCAGATTAAGAAGCCAGCTACCATAGGGAACTGGGATGCTATGAATCAAGAGTTGGGAATGTCTTTATGGAAGGGAAAGCTGGAGCCTAGAGAGACCAATGACTCTTTTCAAAGTCCCACAGTGTGGGGTTGAAGAGATGGCTTGTTGGGGTAGAAATCTCGGCTTGTGTCCAGACAAAACACAAAGGGCCAACACTGTTCCACATGGAAAGGTTTAATGAGAGAAGAAGAGTAGAAGAGGAGAGGAGTAAAGGCCGGCCATGCGCATGTGGAGGGAAGGAAGGGGGGGAATAGGGACAAAGGGGAAGAGGGCAAGAGGGCAAGAGCAAGGAGCAAGAGCAAAAGAACAAGAGAAAAGAGAAGAGAAGAGAGAAGAGAAGAGAAGAGAAGAGAAGAGAAGAGAAGAGAAGGAGGAGGGGGCAAGGAGCCCCTTTTATAGTGAGTCAGGCATATTTGGCTGTTGCCAGGTAACTGTGGGAGTGGAGCTTAGACAGAATACCAACATAGCTTAGTGGTTAAGAGCATTGGTTGCTCTTTCAGAGGACCCAGGTTCAATTCCCAGTATCTACTTGGCAGCTCACAACTGTCTCAGGGGATCTGATGCCCTCTTCTGACCTGTGTTAGTACCAAGTACACATATGATGCACATGCATGCATACATACATACATACATACATACATACATACATACATACATACAGGTAAAACACACAGACAGACAGACATACGCACAGTGTGTTGCCTGGGATTATTAGTGCCACTGATGAGTCTGGTGGGAAGAGAAGAGAAGGGTAGGTCTCTTCCGGAAGAAGACCACACATTGCTTGCAGCTAGAGAGCGTGAGAACACAAATAGAATCTTCTGGGGCTCTGGCTTCCTCACTGTTTTGAACTTCATTTTCCTAAATGCAAGGATGTATTAGGATATCTTCAGAATCTTTACTGTCGTCTCAGCAATTAAGAATAAGCCTATTAGAACGTGGTGACTGAGCTGTGAGAGGGATTAAAAACTGCATTTGTGTTAAGCTGTGACATTCCCGGGGGTCAGGAAACACAAGGGCGAGAAAGAAGACACTGTGTGAGGATCTAAAAAACAAAGGGCTTGGTGTGGCTGGGACCTTTGGCCTGAGCAGGGAATCTTAAATTCTGTTACACTCATGGATTTATGTTTATTGTAAAGCATGTTTGCTTATTATAAACAGCAATAACGATAATAGAAAAATAACAAACCCAGGAGGGGGCAGACCCTCATGCAGGACAACAGCGACTGCCTACTGCACTGCTCCAAGTCTCCCCATAGTAACTATTTTAAAATCAGGGTCAGCTTTTCCCATAGCATGTGTGTGTGCGCGTGTGCGCCTGTGCGTGTGCGTGTGAGTGTGCGTGTATATGTGTGTGTGAGAGTGTGTGCTCGAGTGTGTGTGTGAGTGTGTGTGTGTGTGCATGTCTGTGAGTGTGTGCGTGTGCGAGTGTATGTATGTGTGTGTGAGAGAGTGTGTGTGTGTGGTGTGAGTGAGTGTGAGTGTGTGTGTGTGTTTGGGTTTGTGTGTGTGTGTGTGTGTGTGTGTGGGTGTGTGTGTGTGTGTGTGTGTGCGTGTGTGGGGGTGTGTGTGTGTGTGTGTGTGTATGTATGTGTGTGTGTGTCTGTGTGTCTGTGTGTGTGTGAGAGAGTGTGTGTGTGTGTGTGTGTATTAGTTTTTGTGAGTGAGTGTGCGTGCGTGGTGTGTGTGTGTGTGTGTGTGTGTGTGTGTGTGTGTGTTGAACAGTCTCCAGAGACATGAACTTGGGTGGCTCCGCAGTCCACAGAAAGCCTGTGGCATAATTTATGAGTCTGTTGCTGGGTCATTTCCAACTTTTCAATATTACAAATCGCACAATGATGAATGTCTTGGTGTGTAAATCTGAGGCACCGCCTGACAGGCTGTGCTCTGTTCCCAGCAGTGGGAGCGCTGAGCGAAGCCTGGCTGTCCTACCCTTTGGCACTAGGCCCCAGGCCCTGCCCAGCTCCACCTCAGCTCTTGGCCATAGCCTCGGCATCCTGGACAATGACCTAACAGGGCAGAGGAGGGGACGCCTGGATCTGGGATGGCTGCCTAACTCTCGCCTTGACCAAGTGCCTCTGCCTTTATTGACCTCAGTTTTCCCAGCTATGAAAAGGTCATTGGGTTTGGATTTTAGTTAAGAAGTTTTGTGATTAAAAAGAGAATCCATGTAGAAGCTCATTATGTAAAATGACTGAAGGGCTGGAGGGGAGGCTCAGTGGGGCACACTAGCCTCAGGCCTGTGAGGCCCTGAGGTTAATCCACAAGAAAAGAGAGGAAAGCAGATAGATAGACCACACGTTTGAGGTTAGCCTGGGCTACATGGCAAGACCCTGTGTCAGAGCAAATAAACGACGATGAAAAAAAAAAAAAACTAGCAGAAACAAATAAAACCAAGTGAGCAGAGCCAGGGTCAGACCTCCGCCTGAGCAATCATCCAAACAAAATGATGGTCTTACACTTCGCACTGGATGGGGACAGCCTGAGCAATATGTTTAAATACATGGGTTGCAGTGCCGCAGGGCCTTGCTGACTTACCTCACTAAAGCTGACACCATCCACCGGCTGCTTTGTTTTTTATGACATCCGTCATTTATATTCTCCGTTGTCTGCTCCCATGCTGCCTGAGTTGCCCCAGGCTCTGTCTGTTCTACTCACGGGCCTGTCTGATTCAACCTTGACCAGTGAGTGTCCCCCAACCCTAGCCCTTGTGGCTCTCAGGCCCTTTGCATCCTGTCTGTGGCCTCGGTCTACTCTAGAAAGTCCCTCCGCTGTGGTCACTGTATACAGCTGTCAGCTGACGCCGGTGCCGAGCTCCTAGGGTGTGTGAGCAGCACACTCAGAACCTGGTCCTGATCTTCTGCTTGGTCCTTACAACCCAAACTGCCATTTTACAGAGGAGAAGACTGAGCTTGGGTGCTAGGCTGTGGTCCACAAATACCCCTGTATTCATCTAAAGCCTCCACGTGCTGGAAAGACCAACATCCCTACCTGGTACGGGAAGTTGAAGTATTGTCCACTATTGACATGTGGCTTCTTGTGTGTCCCCGCATCTGGGACCCAGCAAGGTATCCACAAGCCCCTGGAGGGAGACCCCATAATGGAGAGGCAAGCCATGATTCTGACCCTCTGGGGGACCCTTGCCATGTGCAGGTCCTAGACTGAGCTGACTATCACAGTCATGGCTGATCCAGAACGGAGGTGACTGTCACTGGGAGCCTTGTGAATGAGGTCATCAAATCACTTCATCTGCTGCCATCCAAATCTGAGCAAGTGCCAGAGAGAGTAGGTGCTCATGAAGTTGTCATGGGTTCTGCCCTTCAAACTGAAAAGGGATGAGTATGAAGAGGGTGAAAGGGGGTTCTGGTCCCCAGTCCTGGCTTTGCTACCCACCGATTGGTGCTATAGACATGACCCCTTTCCCTCGACGCTCAGTTTCTGTACCTGCGACATCAAGGTTTGGTCCCACGTGTGCTTGGAAGCTGTGATCTGTCAGTCTGTCTCCCTTCTCCTGCATTCGGAAGTTCAGAGTGTCTGTGGGCAGTGACTGCCCCTGTGGTTTACCTTGCCTACCTGCTCATGAAATCTTTGTGCCCAGGGACCATGTCTGAACCACCTGCCTCTTCTAGGGCGCAGCCTGCACACCTCAGCTGGCTTCTGATGGAAGTGGAGGTGAAGAGGCCGTGGTGGGGGCTAGCTGCCCAGCGTCTCCATCTGCCTGTCTGTCTAGTGTGGTGGACTTCAGTTCTGGGAGGGGGGCTGTCAGGGATACTGTCCGTTGTGTGTGACCTCGCTAGCATTTTCCTGTGTGAGTCAGGGTTTGTCTGGGCTATGGCAGACAGTGGCACCCCAGGCTTTTGTAATCAGCTTTGAGATCTGTCAGCTCAGACATCCTGGGCTTTGGGGGCTCAGGGGACTATTTGCAGTTTCTCTCTGCGTCTGCAGAGTCAGATGCAAAGCAGAGGCAATGATCATCAGTAAGTGGGCCTTTGCTGCGGACTTCCTTCCCTCCCACCCTATATAAAGCTTTGTTTAATCCAGTACTCGTGGTTACTAATAGCCACTAATGGTTACTAAGAGTAAAGCTGACCCACTGGCTTGCCCCACAGGGGCAGGAATAAACCAGCCACAGTCCTCAACTTCTAGGGCAGTCTGATCAGTCATCCTAGATTTCTAGTACAGAAATACAGTATTTGGGACATTGTAACAACAACAGCAGCAACAACAAACTCGCAACAATGTAAAAACCAAAAAAAAAAAAAAAAAAAAAATGCCGATCATTGGCAGATTACTCTTTGAAGGAGGGTGGTTCTCTCAATGTAGCCCCTGGCTGTCCTGAAACTTACTGTGGAGACCAGTCTGGCCTCCAACTCGCAGAGATCCTCCTGCTTCTGCCTCCCGAGTGATAGGATTAAGCTGTGCACCTCATGCCTGGCTCAGCAGAGATTTTTTTCGTTTCATGGGCCAGGAGGTTCAAGATGATCAAGGTGTTGGCAGACACTGTTTGGTGAGGTCTCTCTTGGTCCACAGACTGCATCTTGCTGTGTCCTCCATGATGGGAAGGACACATGAGCTCTCTGTGTGTCTTTTGAAAGGGCACTAACGCTACTTCAATCTCGCCAAACCCATTCTCTCCCCAGTCCCATCTCCTGATAATGGCTCTGGGTCCATGGGCCTGGGAATGTCTACCCTTGGCTTTGGGGGATGGGATGCAGGCATTCACAGCAGCACACTATAGTCGTAACAGAGGAGAGCTGGAAGGCCTTGGGAACACTGAAGATGATAATGGGGCATACATGACGTAAGATCGAGTCCCAGACCCTGGAACCAGACTGTTCAAATTTCAGCTCTGCCATTTACCAGCTACGCAGCTTTGAGCAAGTCTTTTAGTCCCAGCACTTTACTTTTCTCATTTGTAAAGTAAGTCACAAAAGCAAGGATCTCAGACCCACGCTTGGCAGGTGGTGGATAGTCAAGAGATGTGAGCACCAAGAAGAAAAACGGCTCCCACATTTGAGCAGGCTACAGGGAAGCAGAGAAGGAGCCTCTGTACACTGGAGACAGGTCTGTCCCTGGACATTTCTTCAGAATTCAGTTTCTCTCACAGTTTGGCCTTCTGACGTAGAGGCAGGTGGAGGTAGAGGGGATGAGGATTTCTCAAGACTACACAGCGGCACGGTCCTGTTCCAGGTGAGTCTCCCTGCTTCCTGCGTGTCCTTTAAGGCCTGGGCAGCCTTGCCTCAGTTTACCTTCCCATTCACGTCTCTCTTCTTAGATACAGACTATTTCTACAACCTATAGAGAGGGCGGGAAGCACCTGCTGTGTTTGGGGTTCCTTCAGCTGCTCTAACAATCTCCCTACTGTAATGACCAAAGAGGATGAGGTCGATGTCCTTGTAGCTTTGGAAGTCTGAAGTCTAAGCTCTTCTGACTGATCTAAATCTTATCCAACGGGATGCCTGAGCAGGGAGCTGCCTCCCTGCCTCTCCCTTTCTGGTAGCTGCAGCATCTCTTGTGCCTGTATCATTCCTGTTAAAAATAAATCTAGTTTTTTCTTCCTAACCCCCGCTCCTGGAATGATGACTCTGAGACGAATTATTCATTAATAAATGCCCAGCCATAAGTTTTGACTTGTTCTCTGGCTTGCCCTTAATTTGTTATCCCTTTTATTCGGACCTGGGTCCAGCTCTGTGGCTGGTTTCCCCTCCTGGTCTTCTTGTGTGTGTCTCCTCAGTGTTTCCGGAGAATCTCGCTTTATTTTAACCTGAGTTCAGCTGCCCAGCTGGTTATGTCTGCTCAGCTCCCATGCTGCTGACCACCTCTATGCTCCCAGGTGAATCCTTGAACTTCTCACTGTTTCCCAGAATCCTCTCTTCCTGCCAGTGTCCCACCTCCCATTTCCTGCCTCAGCTCAATGGCCACAGGCTTTATTTTTTTTTTAAATTAACAAGAGATGTTTATAAGAGATTCTCTCTACACATGCCCATCTGGTCTCCTCCTCTGGGGACAAGCCTTCTTCTGCTTCCTTTTTTGAGGATCCTTTTTTTATCACAGCTCCATTCAGATAACCCCAGGTCATCTCCCTATCTCAAGACTATCTTGACTTGATCCCAACAACAAAGTCCCTTTTCCATAGAATGCAACATTGCCAGGAGTCAGATAATAGCTCAGGGATAGGGCTGAGAGATGGCTCAGTGGTTAAGAGCACTGACTGCTCTTCCAGGGGTCCTGAGTTCAATTCCCAGCAACCACATGGTGGCTCACGACCATCTGTAATGGGATCAGATACTCTCTTCTGGTGTGCCTGAAGACAGTTACGGTGTACTCATATACATAAAATAAATAAATAAATCTTAAAAAAAAATAGCTCAGGGATAAAGACAGAGTACCCTGCCTAGGGTCCCCAAAGACCTGGGCTCAAACCCCAGCACCTCCAAAACAATCAAAGCAAAGCAATGTCTGTAGCTCCAAGAATTAGGACTTGGATACCTTTAGTGAACCACAGGGACAATAGGAAGGAGACCGCACCCCATAGATGTGGGCTTCCTCTATCCAGGGTCTCTGGCCAATATTCACAAGTACCCATGAGGCAGTTACTAGTTCCAGTCTACTTAGTCATTACAGTGATCACTGAGAAGTCAGTAAGCACTGAGAAGCTGAATGCCCAGTTGTACTTACTGGTCACTTCTGCATCGCTGTGACCAAAGCTCATGACAGAAGCAGCCTGAAGGAGGCTTTGCTTTGGCTCACTGTTTCAGAGAATTCAGTCCATCACACGGGCAATGTATGACAAGCAGCCAGCGTTATGACGGCAGGACTGTGTTCGGGGGACTGTTCACGTGATAGTGGACCAGGGAGTGAGAGAGTGCATAGGGGATATGTATAACCAAAGGTCTTCCCCTAGTGACCTACCTCCACTAGTTAGAGTCTTCAGACCTTCACAATCCTTCAAAATGGTATAACTCAACCCAGGAGTCTCTGGGGACATTTCAGACTCAAATCCTAACCCTGAGCCTTGATCTACTGGCTGGTGAGGACCTCGTTTGTTTGTCCAGGCACCTATCCCACTCAGCAGAATAAGAATTAGGGTCCTAGCGACCACCTCCCCTGACCCCTATCTTCCCACGGTACAAGAGGGGAAACGGAGGCTGAGGAACTTGAGCAGAGTTGCTCAGTAAGTTAGAGGTAGGACTGGAAACTGGTCTAGGCATCTAACCATGCTCTCCCAGCCCTTCTGAGGAATGGCCACAGCTGAGGCTGCAGCACACAGTGGAGCCAGTTCTAGTTCATTTTCTGTTGTAGCCATCACACAATATTCAGACTGGATGGGTTAAAAGGAAAAGGGGCTTATTTGAGGCTATGGTTTTAGAGATCCAGTTGTATTTAGTGAGTGATGTTCTTCTTGCCGAGAGAGAATCCTGAGGTGATACAAGGTGTCACATGACAAGAGACAGGAACATATACACGTGTCTTCTGGGCTTTTTTTCCTTTTATGAACACCAGGATAAATGATGGGGATTCCAAGCTAATGACCTCACCGAATCTTAGCCACTTCCAGATGTCCTAACTCTGTACACCAGAGCTGAATTAAATGTCCACTTTAATACTTCACAGTGGGGATTAGACATCAGTATCTGAAATACGGGGGGTGGGGTGTGGGGGGGAGACCACATCTGAATCAGAGTGTCCAAGCTGGCCAGAGCCCAGCCCAGAACTTTCTGCTCTCTCCCAGCCCTGGTCCCCTGACGTGTTTGTAGGAGAGCTCCCAGAAACCTCCCGAGAATGCTATTTACTGTCACAAGCTATTTGTGTTGCCTTTAAAAGAGTTCTTGTGTTACCCTACATTTGTGTCTATGTACACAAACAGAAAACTATTAATAATATGTATCTATTACAACACATGGTATTTAACCCAACCCTCATAGGCCACCACCTATCTTGGGAACAGAATTTTCCTGTTAATCTTGCTCATGTCTGAATGTCTCTCCCTTGTTTTACCCTCTTGCCTCTCTCAGAGGTGAACACAACCCAGATTTTGGGCGCTTTCGTTTCCTCGCCATTTTGTGATTGTTTAAACACTCATGTCTATATTGTATAGCTATAGACTATCTGCTTGTTTACATCTGACCTTCAGAAAAGTACTCTCAAACTGCTCACTGTGGCCTTCTGTGAATTGCTTTTTTACACTCAATGCCACCACTAGAATTTATCTCTATTGATAGTTGTAGCTTATCTAGTCATTTTCCATGCTGTATAATATTTTGTTTTGAGAAATGTTGCATAGCATGTATTCTTTTGGTGGTGGGAATTGCCAGATAGCATCGTATGTGGTTATAGAATCTGGTTCATGCTGTGTCCTCCCAACTCTGCTCCAAGGGATCCTCTAGTGCCCCCTCCTGGTGGAGTTAGAGAGTGCCCCTCCCTGAAGAATTTACACAAGGTGGGGCTTGTCAGGATCTAGGCAGGATGAGAGCAAATAATGAGAACTAGGTGGTCCTGGAAAAGCCTAGATGGTGAAGGTGGCCAGTGGGACGCCTGTGCTTCAAGGCTGGTCCCTGAGGAACGCCACTGTGACCTCTCATCTTCCTGCCCCAGAAGCCCGTCTGCGCATGAAGCCTTCTTTCTTCTGTGCCTTTTCTGCCTCTGCAAACCCCTCCTGTTCCTTGGTCTTCGCCTCTGATCACTCCAGCTAAAGGGATTCAAATCTTCTTCCTGAGGTGGCAGGCCTGCTTCCTGGGCAGCACACATCTTTGGTCTGTGACCTCTCTGCTTGCTCAGAATCCTGAATTTACTGAAAGCAACGCCGTGGTGTGGGTCTAGAGATGACTGGAGCCCCGGCTGGGTGGTTATCAGCTCATGTGTCCCCTCCCAGGCTTTCAGTGTGTACGTTTTGATCTATGTGACTCACACTCCATATCTCATCTGAAGTTTGGTTGTTTTTGACCCAAGGCCTCTCGCCTTGTCAGCTCAGACTGACTTGGAACTCATTCATTATATAGCCCAGGTTGGACTTAAAACTTTTTTTAATGGTTCTTTGAGATGAGGTTTCTCTCTGTGTAGCCCTGGCTGTCCTGGAACTCGCTCTGTAGACCAGGACAGTCTCAAACTCAGAGATCTGCTTGCTTCTGCATTAAAAGTATATGCAACATTCTTACATTAATTCTTCGTGTGTGTGTGTGTGTGTGTGTGTGAGTGTGTGTGTGTGTGTGAGAGAGTGTGTGAATGTGTGTGAGTGAGTGTGTGTGAGTGTGTGTGAGAGAGTGTGTGTGAGTGTGTGTGTGTGTGTGAGTGAGTGTGTGAGTGAGAGTGTGTGTGTGTGTGTGTGTGAGAGTGTGTGTGTGTGTGTGTGTGTGTGTGTGTGTGTGTGTCTGTGTGTGTGTGTGTGTGTGTGTGTGTGTGTGTGTGTGTGTGAGTGTCTGTGTGTGTATGTGTGTGTGTGTGTGTCTGTGTGTGAGTGTGTCTGTGTGAGTGTGTGTGAGAGTGTGTGTGAGTGTGTAGTGAGTGTGTGTGTGAGTGTGAGTGTGTGTGTGAGAGAGTGTGTGAGTGTGTGAGAGAGTGTGTGTGTGTGAGTGTGAGTGTGAGTGTGTGTGTGTGTGTGTGTGTGTGTGTCTGAGGACTATCTATCTCAGTTTATCACACTAGGAGGCAGCACCTCTCACCCACTTAGTCATTTCATTTACCTCTCAGATACTTTTGAACTCATTAAGATCCATGTGCCTCAGTCTCCCAAATGCTGCATCTAATTTTTTAAAAAGACACCTCCCCTGTCAAGTTGCTTCTTATCACCACCTATTTGCTGTTCGTTTTGAGAACAGGCTTATTTAGCCCAAGGTGGCCTTAACATCACTAATATCAAGGCTGAACTCCTGATCTTGGTGCCTCCACCTCTAAGAGCTGGGAGGTTCGTTATCCATATTAATGTTTGCACATGATTCCATCGCACGTCTTAAGGAACTGGTGTGTGCTGATGGCCCTTGGCTTATGATGGGACGTTGTCCGCCGGGGAAAGGCTGAGGATGCAGTCTCCTCCCCAGTTGCTGTGCACAGTGCCCAGTGCGGTGCAGGCCTTGCTAGCTCTGTAGCAGGTACACTGCTCCATGCCAGAGTTTCCCTTGCCCTTCTTGATCACTTGACTGATGTCCTAGCCCTGAGAAAGGCCAAAATACATAATTAAAGGTGTGGTTTCTGCTGAGGACCTGGTAGTAAGGTTTAAGTGACAAAAACAATCCAAAAGAACTTTGGCAGGAGAGAGAGAGAGAGAGAGAGAGAGAGAGAGAGAGAGAGAGAGAGAGAGAGAGAGAAAGAGGAGAGAGAGAGAGAGAGACAGAGAGAAAGAGAGAGACAGAGAGACAGAGAGAGAGACACACACACACACACAGAGACAGAGACAGAGAGACAGAGACTGTGCATGGAGGAGAGAGGAACACCTCACAGAAGGGTGGCTATGTGGCTGGGCCTTAAGGATAAGGAACAAAGATGCTGGTCCCATATGACAGCTGCTGTGTTTTATGTCAGCTCCGTCATCCTTCTTCTCCCTCTATCAGCAAACTGGTTTCCTCTGCTTCTTCTATCTATGGAGCAGAGGAAAATCAAGGATCATGCCCAATGAACAGCCACAGAAACCTAGTTTGGTCCTTCTTCCTCTGGACTGGGCTCCTCCTGTGGTGTGAAGGGGAGTTGGCGGCCCAGGTGGGACAGGACCATGGGAAGATCATTTGGTGGTAAGGTTTGTTTTACCTCCCCTTATATTTTGCCAGCATTGTCCCATGCAGAACCCTTTTTCTTTATATTGAGTTATTTCCTTTGGTCCAGTTCTTCGGAGTGGAGTGAGTGGGTCATCTGTGTGTTTCCATGGTGCTCGATACTACCACCAAGTCAACTTCAAGGATTCTTTTCAGCTCTGCAACCACACTGCACAGGGGAAGAGGGAGAGACCCTTTCGTTGTCCTAGTGAACATAGGTGTTAGGACTTGAAATAGACTTTTTACTATTTTAATAACTGTAAAAAGATACGTCATAATTTTTATTAGCATTTTTCTGGCTACTGGTGTGTCTGCAGACTTTCCCATGTATTTGGTTTATAGAATCGATTCTCCCTTGTGAATTGGCTTTACCCATTTATTAGAGGAAGGCTCACCACATTCGGGTGTAAGTCCCCGGAGGTAGGCTTACCACCAGTCTTTAAAACATAAAAACAATTGGTGAGTCCTGGGCCTGTGAAGTCACCTGAGAGCCAGGATCAGCATAACAATTAATTGTGATTGTCAACTTGATGGGGTTTAGAACCAATGTGGAAACAAACCTGTGGGCTTATCTGTTTTTTGGATTAGGTTAATGGAGGTGAGAAAAATCCACCCTAAATGTATTCAGTACCATCTCACAGAATGGAGCATAATAGAGACCCGGAGCTGAGCTGCAGTACCCATGCCTTTTTGCTTCCTGACAACAATACGACCTGCCCAGTTGCCTTGTGCATCTGGCTCTTGGCCAGCCCCACCGTGATGGACTGTATCTCTTCAAACTGCAAGCCCAAACAAGCCCTCCCTTCCTTCCATTCCCTTTTTCAGGCATTTGGTCACAACAATGAGAAAAATAAGAGATTCAGTCCTCAGGCCCTAGTTTGCCAGGCCCTGTCACAGAATAGTGTAGCCAGAAAATCTCCACACTCTCAGTATACAGATGGGGAAACTGAGTCATGGAAGTCAGTTTGGTCCCTTCGTGGTAGCGATGCTGAACCAGGGCTTTCCCTGACTTTGGTACAATCGCTTCTGTAGGTTTGGGCTTTGTTTCTAGAGAACGAATCCCTCTTCTCCAGGGGCCGGTCCCTGCATCAGAGTTCTTTATCGAGTGGCTTCCTATTCCGTTCGGGGTGACAGGAGAGACGGTGCAATCATGGTGTCATCTCATGTTCATACCCCAGGTGAGAATTTCCTTGTGTGCAGAAGCTTTTTCCTTGTTACAATTGATTTTTTTTTTTTGCAACAAAAAAAAAAAATGACATTATTTTTCAGCTGATCTTGTATAGGGCAGCAAATACCAAATATAATTGCTTCCTCTCTCCCAAGACACCTCTGACCAAATCTATACTCTGCAGCAGACAAGAGGCAAAGAGGCTATTTTCTCCAGAGCCTCCGCCTGCTCGGTGACTGGAGAGGTCCTTGTGGCTTCCTGTCCTCTCCTAAGGGTGAAGGAGGGTGAAGCGAGCTAGGGTGAGGGGAGGAGTGAGGGTCCATCTCCTGGGTCTCCTGCTGTCAGCCAGCTTGGTTTCTGCCAAGAACTCCTGGGTACGATTTCTCACCAGTGTACAGGCATCGGGTAGAGGCGAGAGCTCTCACCTGGGAGGTGCAGTTTGACCTGGTCTTCACTGGAGTCTTGAGACTCTGGTATCCATGTTGCTTCTGACAATAGTGTAGCCTTGTGGTGACAAAATACCTAACAAGAAACAACTTTAGGGAGCAAGGGTTTGTTTGGGCTCCTGCTTTGAAGGGGGAAGCCTACATTTCTTTCCTGGCCAGATCCCTGCTGAGCCCCTGTTGATGCAAGGCAAGATGCTCGCCCTCCCATCTCAGTTGCCCGGGCCAGCATCTCTTGCCTTCTGCTCCAACAGTGCCATACTCCAGGGTCTTCCAAACCCAAACCCGTCGTATATTCAGCCTAGTGTGGGTCTGATTCAGTGGCCCTGGAAGCAGGACTGGAGAGTCCGGGCATCTAACTAGCTTGCAGGTGATGGCGCAGTTCTGAGGGCTCGGGTGCTAGTGGGCCAGGTGGGAAGTTTCTTACAGGCTCTGCACCTTGTGGATATCTCATTACCACCATGCTTGGCACACAATAGCTGCTGAGGGGAGCGTGACATCCGACTGAACAATAGGCCATTAGCAAGATGCTGAGGAGTCCAGCAGGAAGGGGGAGCCTGCTACTCTTTCCTGTGCGCATCTCAAGTTTATTTTAACTGGAATCCAATTTTTGGAAATGCTTATTAACATTTTATGGAAATAGTGCTTCGAGACAACTACTCTGGGAGGCTCTGGCATTTCACGGAGTCTTACTTAGCTCGGTAATGGGAAACTCAGGCCCCAGGTTTGTATTTGTATGTCTGGTTCAGCAATTAGGAGGAATTGTTTCCCCACAGACCTTCCTGTAGCCCCGAGGGCCTGCAGACTCCTTCGGGGGATGTATCTGAATATATTACACCGCAGAATGAAGCCCGTGCTGCTGCTTACTAAGGTGCTCCCTTTTCCTCTTCCCCCGGCTGTGCCCAATGGGCTCTGAACCGCTCTGGGCTTAGAAGCCTGAGGAGCCTGCCAATTAATATTGAGCTGTGCGTTGTTCGAGCTCTTTGTTCTGGGCTGAGGCAAGGCGGGCTCTGGGGAAGAGCCTGGAGGAGAGCTCTGGGTTGGGGGTTTGAAGCCGGTGAAAGGGTCGAGTATCCTGCGGGGACAATAGTGTCTACATTCAGCCCTAGAGCCCTTCCTGCTGGGGAGAAACCTCCTGGCCTGAAGGATCTGCCTTTGCAAGTTTCAAGGGAAGAGAGACAGGGGTGTGTGTGTGTGTGTGTGTGTGTGTGCGTGTGTGTGTGTGCGTGTGTGTGTGTGTGTGTGCTTTGCTCCCCTCTCTGGAAGCTGTCCCACAGTTGTAAGTTCCTCTTGTCCACTTGGAATCCTGTATTAGTGAATTTGCTTGTTTCTGTGACCAAATACCAGACCAGGAGCAACTGAGGTCACAGTTTGGGGACACTTCATGTCTGGGATGGCAAGGTGGTAGGAATAAGACCCAGAGGTAGGTCCCATGGGCTGTGAACTAAGCCTCGGGTACTGAACCCACAAGCTTCACTTGGTTCTGCCCATCAACTTTGAGTCTCTTTGGAAAACCCTACTGGACCTTTTCCTTGGGCCAGAAGTCCCTCTCAGGGATACAGCAGACGGTCTTAAGGACAAGAGGACAGATACTTTTAATAAAGCCTTGGAATGAGATTTCCAAAAACCTTAAATGAAAAGAGAAATGATGAGAAAAGGAAACTCTGCACGAGAGACTGAAAATGTAATCACAGAATTAAGACCGCTATTAATCCTGGGGAAAGATTAAGGAACAGAACCGGTGCGGAAAATATTCAATCAGTGTGGGACCCGTCAAGGTTGAGAAATCTCATCAAAAATGCAGAGGAAAAGATAAGGAAATTAAAAGGGCAAGGAGGGGAGTTTACAGATAGATACGGGGAGCAGAGCAGGGAGTCAGTTCTCACCGCTCTAGACTGAAGCAGTCACTCAGCTGAGAGGAGAGACCTCGGACCCTGGCAATGGCGGAAGGGATTGATACTCTCAGTGGGTGGAGGGATGCGGAACACCCCACAGGGAAGTCTGCGCGTGAATCCAGATTTTGCTGCGGTTTGAATGTGTCCGCCCCAACCATGGCAGGAAACAATCTGCCATGATGGGAGATGGGACCTTTGAGAGATCCTAAGGCCATGCCGCCCCTGAGCCCGTCCACAGATGGAAGCCTGAATGAAATAAATATTTTAAAAGGATGAAAATAAATAAATAAAAAGGAAAGGCTGTAACTGCTCTTATGTATGTTGGAGGAAAAGGTTTATTGTAGATAAAAAAGAGACACAGCCAGAGGCGGGGACATGTGGGAGAGTCCAGAGTGAACAGGAGTCATGTGAGGAGAGGCGGGAGGGGAATGGAGAGGGGAGAGAGGGGCAACCAGGTACCCGAGCCCTGAGATCCAAACGAGGGGAGGGCGCCAACATGGCTGGATTATTTAGGGAAGGGCACTGGGGGAAGGGCAGTCCAACCCCTGGCCTGGAGCAATTTAGGATAGGGGACAGGGTGTGTCAGCCATACCCTAACCCGTAAGAACTAAGGGATGCTGGGAGAACCAGTCAGCCAGGGTCACTTTGATATGTTAATTAGGAACCACGAACACCCACTAAAGGTTTGGAATCTAACAAAGTGGATTCCAATGTTAAAACCACAAGCTTATTCTCCCTCTCCCTGTCCCTGTCCCTGTCCCTCTCTCCCTCTCTCCCTCTCCCTCCCCCTCTCCCTCTCTCTTTCCCCCCCTAATTTTACCCCCTTTTCTTCCACTTTCCCCTTTTCCTTCTTCTCCCTTCTCCCCTCTCCCTCCCCTCCTCTCTCCCTTCAGTCATCCCTGCCAGTGCTTCTGGAGAGCAGCCCTCTGAGGAAACGGGACAGAATCTTCCTGAGGTCTAAGGTCCCCTTCTAGAGCTGGGGAAAAAGGACCCAGAACTGGGTGACAAATTCCAGGAAAGCATAAGCCAATTGTTTGCCTGTTGTCGTTCTGACTCCCAGTGTGCCCCCCCCCAAGGTGCTGCTCTCATAGGGTTCACTGCAGGCAAACTGCCCCAACACAGGAGAGAGAGAGAGAGAGAGAGAGAGAGAGAGAGAGAGAGAGAGAGAGAGAGAGAGAGAGAGAGAGAGAGAGAGAGAGAGAGAGAGAGAGAGAGAGAGAGAGAGAGAGAGAGAGAGAGAGAGAGAGAGAGAGAGAGAGAGAGAGAGAGAGAGAGAGAGAGAGAGAGAGAGAGAGAGAGAGAGAGAGAGAGAGAGAGACACAGAGAGAGAGAGACACACAGAGAGACAGAGAGGCAGAGAGATCCCAGGTACTGTATACAGCAGCAAAGAAGCAGCCAGCAGACATCTACAAAAAGACATTAGATTGACTTCACATGCCTGTTGTCCTCATTTCGGATGGAGAATGTCTATGGAGTTGTTTTTTTTTTTTTTTTTTTTTTTTTTTTTAGAAGACTAGAGAAAGCGATTGAACTCCAAAGATGTCAGCCAAGATATGTGTAGAGTTTAAAGAAACATGCCGTTAGAAATTCATCAAATACCTGATCTTAGCTAAAGGTAAGAATGAAAACCCCACTAGGTGACTTGAAAGGCAGCGTCCCCCAGAGGCTCGCGGTGTGAACACCTGGTCTCCAGGTAGAGGCACTGTTGGGATAATTTGGGATGCGTTGCCTCGCTGGAGGAAGTGTGTCACTGGGGGTGGACTTTGAAGTTTGGGAGCCTTGAAGTATTCCCAGTGTAGTCTCTGCCTCCCGCTTCTGGTTCAGGATGAAAGCTGCTGCCGTGCACCATGATGGGCTCTCACCCTGCTGCAATCGCAACTCCAAATAACCCCTTCCTTCTGCAAGCCGCCTTGGCCATGGCGTTCAACACAGCGATAGGAAAGGAACTCATGTATCTACCATTCCAACTCTCCGTTATGGCAGGGTTCTTCTATGCAGTCCAGGCTGGTTTTGAACTTGCATACACACAGGCTACCCACACCCACATGACAATGGGGAAAGATGAAGAGAACAGAACTGAGGACGGAGAAGAAGGAAAGCAGGACGCCCCGCCTGGTATTGAAGAGCAGTGTAGAGAAGTGTAAGGTGGCGTGGGGCTGGGGCTCCATAGATAAAGGGCCTGCTTTATCCACTGATGACTGGAGTTCAGATACCCAGTACCCATGTAAAAAGCTGGGCAAGTGTGGCAACTCTCGGTCACCCCAGCAAAGACAGGGGACCCACGAGGCAAACTGGCAGCCAGACTAGCTGGAGCTCAGACAGCTCTGATCTAGTGAGAGATTCTGCTCAAAAATTCACACGGAGACTGGGGGCGGGGGGACTTTAATCCCAGCACTTGGAAGACACAGGCAGGCAGATCTCTGTGAGTTCAAGACTAGCCTGGTCTACAGAGTTACTTCTAGGGTGACCAGGGGTAAACAAAGAAACCCTTTATCTTGAAAAAACAAAATTAATTAATTAATTAACCTAATTTAATTAAGTGGAGAGTGATAGAGGAAGACACCTGATATCAACTTTATATCTCCACTCACACATCACTCACACATATGTGAACATGCATACATACATACACATAAGTGAACATGCACATATATACTCATACTCACACACACATACACATGTGTGAACATGCACATGCACACACTTACACACATACATATGTAATGTGCACACACATACATGTATGTTAACATGCACACATATGTGAACATGCATACACAATGCATACACATATGCATATGTAAACATACACACACTCATACACTCATACTCACACCTACTCATTCACACCCACACAAACACATGTTAAAGATGCACACACGTATACATATGTGAACATGCATACAATGCACATACATATACATATATAAACATACACACTCACACACTCATACACCTACTCATTCACACCCACACAAACACATGTGTAAAGATGCACACACACATACACATATGTGAACATGCATACAATGCACATACATACACATATATAAACATACACACACACACATACTCATACACCTACTCATTCACATCCACACATACACATGTGTAAAGATGCACACACACACTCACACAGAGATGATAAAAAAGACAACTCAGGAAGTGCTAATCTCCTTTTGACATGTAGAACAAGGTATGTCTGAGGAATGTACTACAAAAATTAAAGATACTTACAGAGTTACAGAGAAACTCCAGAAAATATACAAGTGTGCCTAATATAAAATGCATTAGAATGTACACTGTTGATAACTATATAATATGCATGTTACATGCTTTTAATTCTAGCAATGGGAGACAGAGGCAGGCAAGGTTCTGTGAGTTCGAGGACAGCCAGGGCTGTTACACAGAAACCCTGTCTCAAACCCCCTCCCCACCAAAAAACCCAACCCAAACCAAACCAAAACAACACACGGGAACAACAAAACAAACACAAAAGAATAAAACAGCCAGCAGCAAGGTTAAACCCGGAACAAACCACAAATAAACTCTAATATCAGTTATGGGCTAAGCAGGATTCAAGACCAGACAGGCTGAGTGCTGCAAAGGAATGGAGTTATCTGACTATGCAATGGTCATAAATCTGTACGTAGTAAAGAACACAGCACCAGATACGAAAAGCAAGACACGCAGCTAGGGAAGAAGAAGAGCGAACTCACTGAATGAAGACCCCTCTGGTTTTGCTCATCTCCACGTTGGCCCCAACCCAGAAGTACAGGGCAGAGGAAAGAGGTGTGAGGACCCACACTCTCCATCTCAAGTCAGGACAATCTCACCACCATGTGCTTTAGGAATTTATTGTGCGATTAGCTTGTCTGCTCTGTCTCCTTCACTCCGGCACATGGCCTCTGGCTTTTTTTTGACTCTCACATTGTTCAAATTACTGGTCAGTTATTTTGTAGATTAGGCTTCTGTTTGGGTCTGACCGGTATTTCCACATAGTTACACGACCCTCAAGGATATACAGGAGAGAACTGTCTGCCACCCTCTCCTCCGTCTTGAAAGTGATTGATCTGTCCCTGGTTGGTCATCGTGTCCCTGCTCTCTTGGCGGAGGGCATGTTTTCCAGCCCTGCCTTCCCCATTTTATAGTTAACAAAAAGGTGATGCTTTGAGAGCAAGTGAGTACCCCATGCCTCCTTTATCCCTGCCTTGATGTATATCACACAGGCTCTCAGTTTTCCTTCTATTTAATGAGATGTAGTTTATCTCTGTTGTCAGTATTGACATTGGTGAACACCCTGCAATCGGGTAGCTATCCTGGATGATATTCTCCTTGCTTCTGGTGAGAATGGTATCGGGAAGGCTAGGTGAGCTGGCTGATGTTGGGCTGCCTGATGTTGGGTTGTCGCTGTTCCCAGGACCTGGTGACGGACTTACCTGTGGGATATAGATCCTGAGATGTCTTTGCCTATAGTTCTTTTTCAGTGTTTGCCCATTTGCATTCGTATTTCATATTTTAAAACTGATGCTCTCATACAGCGCCAACAAGAGTGGGCTCATTTTAACCTTCCTTACCTTTTATTGTTATTGTTTTTTATTTTATTTTATTTTATTTGACAGGGTTTCTCCATGTAGCCTTGGCTGTCTTGGAACTCACTCTGTGGAGCAGGCTGGCTTCAAATTCACAGAGGTAGTGGAAAAGAAAGGATATGGGGAAAGTGGACCCGTTTACAAAGGTTCTTTGAAGCAATTCCCGTCTGTGTTGTCCGGAAATCAAAAGCTCAGTTCACAGGTTAGCAGAATAGTAGCAGCTCGGTTCGCTCTCGAACACTTCATGGATACACCAGCAGTCTGGTTCGGTAGAGTCAGGATGGCGATCAGGAGTCAGCAGCAGTGGCACGACCTAGCGTCGACAGCCAGGCCTCAGCCTCTGCTCAAGTCAGCGAGAAGGACCAGGAGGAAGGCCAGGAGAAGGTCTCGGCTGTGCCTCTCCCGGTGAGGCGAAGACGCGAGACCCACAAACGTTGCACAGCGCTAAGCAACCCGGCTCAGCCGGTGTCACTCACTGAGTCCTGTTTCCGCCCCCTCCAAACATCACGTGTCCTCCAGGGGTCTAGCCTCATCACACGTGTCTGTGTCAGCTGACATCACTCTGCCAATCAGCCCAAGTCTGAGCAAGCGGCAGGGAGCCACAGAACTGGAACAGTACTGGAACATTTTTGGTTCATTTCTCTCTATGGAGTCCGGACAAATGCATCTTTGGGTACATGCATGTTGTTAGCAAAAAGATCCTTCATCATGTGCTCTTTCACACGCCTGCTTTAGTAGAAGAACATGCTTTCATCCGTGTCTGCTTCCGCTAAAAGTTCCTTTGTAAGTGTTTGCCCCGGCAAAACGCCATCCAACTGACTTTCCAAAGAACCCTTAAGTTTCTGCTTCAGACAACTGTAGCCTAGCAGATGTAGCAGGAGCATGGATAACTTTTCCAGGAAACCCTCAGCGTGCTTTGCCAGGGTGGTTGGTTTTGTTTGTTTATTTCCAGTAGTGCAGTTTCGCTTGTTACCAGCACTGAGCTCGCCTCTTTTCGGTGCCTCAGGGTGGATGTCAGGACTCACAGCAGCACCGTATAAAGCTACTGGCTGCTCAGGTTTCCCCGGAGAAACAGAGCAAACAAGCTATGCGCATTTAGAGAGACGCATTTTAGATGATTTATTCATGGGACTGAGAAGGCTTGATAAACCCAAAAATCTGCTATGTAGGCCAGCAGGCTGAGATTCAGGAGAGAGTGGCAGTTCAGGACCAAAGGCATCTGCTGGCAGGATTGCCTCTTACTCAAAAGAGGTTGGTCTGTGAAGACTTCAACTGATTGGACAAGGTCCACCCACATTATACAGGGGTCAACAGCTGTATTCTAAGTCCATGCTCTCTAAATGCTAATCTCAAAAAAACAAGACAAAACCAGAGGCTAGGGAGTTGGCTGGGGGGTGGGGGGTTTTGGGGGGGGGTTGGGTAGGGATGGGTGATAGGGGATGAGTGTGGAGGTGTAAGTGGGATGTCAGTGGTGTGTGTGTGTGTGTGTGTGTGTATGTGTGTGTGTGTGTGTGTATGTGGGCAGAGGAGAAATGGGTTTGCTTGTAGTTCCAGAGGCCAAAAGGGCCTCAGCCCTCTCAGTGGCTCTCAGGAGCAACTGGGTTCATTCCTTTTCTCACCACTGTGATAAAATGCCTGACAGGAAGCAAGCTGAGTGTGTGTGTGTGTGTGTGGGGGGGGATTGTTTGTGTGTTTGTTTGTTTGTTTGTTTGAGCTCATGGTTTAAGAAGGTCCATTGTGGTTAGAAAGGCATGGTGGCTGTGTGTGTGTGTGGCTGTGTGTGTGTGTGTGTGTGTGTGTGTGTGTGTGTGTGTGTGTGTGAGTTAATCTTATCATCCAATCAGGAAGCAGAGGGAGGTGAATGCTGCTGCTAGGCCTACTCTTCTTATTTAATTAGGGCGCTGGCCTAACTGAATGGGGAGACCACATTGGGAAAGCTCCTCCTTACTCAGATAAACCTCTGTAGAAGTACGCTCACAGATACAGGGGAGGTGAGTCTTCTGGGTGATTTTACATTCTGACAAGTTGACAGCCAAGACTCACAGTCACAATGCCTCCCATCTGTGGGTGGACGCAGCCTTTGGTCGTGCAGAAGGGATGGGTGCAATGAAGGGGAGACAGAAGACTGGGGATACCCAGGCGGCCATAACAAGCAGATGGATTCCCACATAGCTTGGGGGCGTACGGACCACTGCTGGACATGGCTGGGCCTCCCTGAAGAGCAGAGGACAGGAAACAGGGAGCAAAAGTTGAACACAAAGCTAACTTAGCCTGTGGTTTGGGAGACTGGCCTTGGAAACCTCAGCTTGGGACACGGTTGTTCTGAGCCAAAATGAGCCCTAGGGGACCAGTTGGGTAATAGGACGCTCTTGCTGGAGGCTGGAGTCCTGAGGAGGGCATGGGGAGGGGAATTTCCTCAGGGGCAGATAAACGTCCCTTCCCCCACCTGGCAGCTCCCAGAGCCTAAGGGCATGAGTTGAGGATGGGGTTTTCCAACTGGGAGGTGTGAAAGAAGCTGTTCCCATTTATTGCTAGCTGCTTTTCTTAGATCCTAATTCTTGTAGCTTTTCTACCCAGAGGGGCGGAGGCTTGGACTCGTTTGTTGAAAGACAGTCCCAAGTCTCTGTAGCCTGAAAGACCAGGTTCTGCAGACAGCTCTGCAGGCTCTTACAGGCCTGCAAGCATTTGAAGTTCTTAACTTTCTTCCAGACAAAGTCAGTCCTGACAAAACTTACAAGCTAGCTCGGCCTCTGCAGCACACGTGCGCTCGAGTGCACACTCTCTGGTCTTAACGTAGCTGGGCCTTACAGGTAGTGAAGTCTGACATCTCTCTCTCCAGTGTCTGAGCACGATCAGATCATCCTGGGCACATGTGTCATGGAGCCATTAAATAGAATTCTCCCTGTGTGAGTCAGGATGATGGGGCCTATTGTAGGGTCTCTGACTGGTTACTCATGAATTGTATGGGTGAATTATGTATGTTCCCTCTGCTTCCATGGATCAAGACCGAAAATGCTTTGTCCCTTCCTTTAACATCCTGGCTATTCACCTCTGCCAATGCCTGACGGTCACAGAGGACAGCCCTGCATGGAAAAGGTCACCCCAGAAGCCGTGGACCATCTATTATTCTCTGACCTTTCCCACATGAGGAAGGCAGGCTTCTGAGCTTGGAGAAACCTGGGGAACTATCCTTGCCTGCTGGGGATGAGATGAGAAACGGAAAGGGCTGATGGGATACATCACAGCACTGTGCCTTGCCTGAGGACCCGCTCTTGTGAATGGCCGCCGCTGTGGAGTGTGGGGAGAGCTCCACACTGCACTGTGCTTGGCAGGGCTCATCTTGGGCTTAATCCCCTCCTCCCTTCTGTGACTGAAGGGTCAGAGCCCACGTCCTCCCTTACACCTGGCCAGCCTGCTGTGTCAGCCACAGAGCCTTCTGTCCAAGGCTAATGCCAATCAGATCCTTGCTAGAGGGCCACTCTGTGTCCAGGTGTCTGACAGCCTCATCCTGACAGGATACGAAGACACATAGCATCCACAAATCCCCGAATCTCTTCTGGGATTCGGCGTGTCTTACACTCTTTTGTGGCAGTCTGGGGAAGAAAATGTTCTTGACACAATTGGGTCTGGATTTGATGCTAAGGATATCGTCCCTGGAGTTTTGCACCCGTAGTGGCTTGGCCTGAATGTCAGAGTAGTTGAAGGTAACTAGAAAGTCATGTGATCTGTTCGGGTGAAATTAAGGGACAGAAAGGAACCTTTTGAAGGTAAGTGATTGGACCAAAACTTATATTAAGACTGAGTTGACTTCAAGTTGGCTTTACATTTAAAATCAGAGGCATAAAATCCTGTAGCATGCTATGGACATGGATGTTCAATTACAGAAGGAAAGGTGACATGGTACCAACATGGACACGGATGTAAATTATCACAGTAACAGCTCAAAACAAAATCTTAGCAGCAACTTGGGACATTTTACTTCCTTAGTAGACAACACACAAAAGCCAGCCAAACAAAGCTGGACCCCTGCAATGCCTCTTCATGTCCAGACTCAGGCTCCACTGTCTTGGCAGGAATTACACAAAATGCCACCAGGCATTTCCCAGGGCACCAAGTTAGGAAGTGCGCTGTTCGCCTGGTGGTGTGATTTTAATCACCTGAGAAGCTGTGTGTCAGCTTCCCGTGGTCTCCCTGGTAGTTTGTGAGAACAAACTCTGAGACTATCTCACAAATGACTGTTGCCTTCTTGATTTACCCTGAAGACTGACAACAAGTCTCACTTAACAGGAGTGTGGAGCCCTGAACTAAGCCCTTAGGTGTCTTAGGTGGATCCTCAAACCATGAGAACTGGGAACCTTGTCACTTCCGTTTCCAGATAATGCAATGAAGCTGTCCTTAACGATGGATTTGGAGCAGGAGCAGGACACCCAGGGTGTCACGTAGTTAGTCACTAATCTTCCACAGATACAAACAAACGAACAAACAAACAAACAAAAACCCACCAACTAATGTGAAACACATTAGCCAAGGAAGAGTTAAAAGCACCACGTAGAATGGTTTGAATTTTTCTCATGCTGCTTAAACGATTTTGTTTGTGGCAACTAATGACCCGGAGGCTCCATTTACGAGTTGGTAGATAATGTGCCTTAAAATCTGCAGTCGTTTTAAAATTGGGTCAAAGAAATTTATTTAAAGCCACCAGAGTTGTCAAAAAAATAAATCCCACCAAATCTCATTATTTCTGCCCACATTAGGGCAGCTAGGGCAAGGCAAACTGAAGGCTAATGACTAGAAATGTCAGCCCAGGCAAAGCCACTTGGAAACTAGCCAGAGCAGAGACCAACTCCAAAGAAACCTCGAATCCAATCTCGGTATACAAAGAAGAGAGACACCCTGGACGCCCTTAAAATATGAAGATGGGCGGGTGGCAGTTTTGACGCTGGTCAAACATTATGAGAGCAAAATAATTTCAAATGCCCTAGAGAAAGAGGCCATCCCTTTCTCATGTATTAATTATGAATTAGACACCGTCTATCAATCTTTGTTTCAATTCTTAATGAGTGTTTTTATCTGAGTTCATTTTTATTAAATCTCCCTTGGGAGGAGGATGGTGGATTTACAGAGATTTTACTAGGGCCCATTTATTATGGGAAATTTACTGTGGCTGTAAATTTTGCGGTTGGATGGCAAGAATGAAGGAGAAGCAAAACGAGTGGTGGATAGAGGCTGAGAACCGGGTGCGACTGGGGAGGTGGGTATATAAAAACAGTGTTTACATTCAGACACAGCTCGAGAGGACGCTGGTAAGAATGATCGCATCAGCATGTCCTGTGAGCAGAAACATCCCTTTCCCCCCAAAAAGGGACCATTCCACTCTGTTCACTGTGCTGGAAGCACCTATAGTGGCCATGATGGGACTTGGGGGGTCTCAGCTCCACCCGAGGCCCCTAAAGGCTATGGGTTTGAATCCTGATTTGGACACGGAGAGGTCACCAAGAGGAAAACACTGACTGGGAATAAGTAAGTTTAAAAGGTTCAGGATTTTATGTAATGGTGATGATGGTGGTGGTGTTGGTGGTGGTGGTGTTGGTGGTGGTGGTGGTGGTGGTGTTGGTGGTGGTGGTGGTGGTGTTGGTGGTGGTGGTGGTGGTGGTGTTGGTGGTGGTGGTGGTGGTGGTGGTGCGCGATGTCATAGGACTCAGAGCACACCACCCACTTACAAGCTGGCTCTGTTATAGGGCAGAAAGGGAAAAGGAGGGGAAGGAGGTTGAAAAGCTAATGAGGTTGGCTCACAGTTGGTCATTGCTAGAGGCAACCATTATTAAGTACCTTGTTCGTGTTTATGACCCATAAGCATCTTTCTTAGCTGGCCGTGACTGACATCCATGGAGCAGAACTGTCAAGAATGTAGAAAAATACATTCGTTTACCGCTAGAAACCAAATTACTGTAGGGCTGGACTTGTCACGGTTCAATCAAAGTGGGGCTTTTACAAAACAGCGTGGCCTTGGTTAACAAACACCATGTGTCTGAACATGACACAGGCCGCATAAATGAACCTCACAGGTTGTCCAGCCCAGAGGAGAGACTCCATTTCCCACAGATCCCTGGAGCTGCTCAAGCTTTCCCTGACTTTAAACAGGCAGGCATCATGGTCCCTCTTATTTGAGCCACTGTTGGTACGGATTTCTGAATCCTGTGGTGGGGCTCCCTCGGGTTTCCTGGTCTTTGGCTGGGTTGATCTGGGGATTTGTGTCGATGGTGAGGTAGAAGGTCGTGGTGTTGGGAGCATGAGGCAGATGCTACTTCATGTCAAGGTTGATAAGAGCAGGTCAAGGGCACCTGTCCAAGGCATCCTCTGTCTATCCAAACGTTGAATCCACACAGACTGAAACTATGGATTAGGACAAAGAGCTCATGGGTGCTGGGAACACCAATGCTTTGCAAGTTAACCATCGGGATTAACTCTCAAGGAATGTCTAGATAAAAGTGCGTGCCTGACTTCCTGACCAATATGGTGCCTGCAAGTTGACACACTTCTATAGGCTTCACACACACACACACACACACACACACACACACACACACACACACACACACACACACACACACACACACACACACACTTTTGTGCTAAGTGACTGAAATGTGAAAAACTTATTATAAAAGCCGAACTCTCCCAGTTCTCATGCTGTCTGTTCATCCCTGTGGCTAGAGCTCTTCTGATCATCCTCGTTCATGTTCCTCTGCAGTTGATTGAAGTAAGCCCAGCAGTATTGTGGGTGTGGGCAGAAAATGGGATTTTGAGAATATTTATTAGATGACTGACTGACTGACTGACTGACTGACTGACTGACTGGATGGATGGATGGATGGACAGATGCATGAGTGCGGTAGGATCTGAGATGGAGACACCAGGAAAGCATGGGGTAAGCGCCACCCCCACCTAGAGGCTTTACCTCTAGACATTTGTGTTGACCTGCTTAGGGCAGGAAACCACAAAACAGCGGCCTCACCAAAGAACCATCTACCTTCCCTACATGGCGAGGTGGGGCATGGGTGTCTGAATTTTGGCTTTGGTTTCAGGCCTAAGTTTCTGCCATACATTTGGCCTCTTTCCTCTTGGTCGCACGATAGTTAAATTCCGAGTGTCTGTTTCTGGGAGAGCAATGGAGGAAAGGGGAACTTTAAAGACATGGAAGGCAGAGTCAACCAAGCCCGTCTCCCCAACTCCCGACCCCCGCCTCAAGCTGTGTTTTGTTTTGTTTTATCTTTAAACAAATTCTCAACGTGTAGCCTAGGCTGTTCCGGAACTCACTATGTAGGTCAGGCTAGCCTTGAACTCATGAGCAATCCTCCTGCTCTGCTTCCCAAGTCCTGAGGTTATGGGCACAGGCCACTGTAACTAAATCAAGCCTGACCATTCCTAATGGGCTGAGGCTATTCCTGACCTTTGGGGAGCCAAGCATAAGAATGCAAAAGGTATGTATGCACATACATTTAGAAGGCATAATTCAGGCCAACAGTCAGTTAAACAGCATAGGCTCATCTTTACCATTCTGTCAGTTACACTCCCAAACGGCAAGGGCAAGATACAAAACACAAGATGGCTCTTATATGGGTAAAGACCATCGCATATGCCAGGCAGTAGAATTTAATGATGAGCACATCCAGTGTTGTGTTGACATTGTGATATCTGAACAATTAATAAAGCCTAATTGTACATAATTCATGAGTCATTATACATTTATCTCAGACAATTGGTCTTTTTTAACCATCTCAGTGATATCCAGTAATTATGTTATCAAGATGTTTAGAAACTTAACATGAATGCTCTATGTTGGTTTAGCATGAATGCTCTACATTGGTCGCTGTAGCCTACAGGGATTAGTAAGCTATAAGCTTGCAGCCCAGCCGCTTGTTTTTGTAAATAAAGTTTTAATAGCATTCGACTGTGCTCATTCTTTTATATATTGCCAGGATGGATATGTCTAGCATGCATGACACTCTGGGTTGCCTCCCTAGAACCACACAGGTAGGGCTGTGGTGGCACGCACCTGTAATCTCAGCACCGGGGAGGTAGAGCCAGGAGGATTAGGAATTCATGGTTATCCTCAGCTATGTAGTGAATTCAAGGCCAGCACAGGGCGCGTGAGACCCTGCCTCAAGAAATTAAAAGGTAAAGCATTATAATCCATGGATGATAATATCAATATTAATTTTATAACACTAAACTTAATTTAATTAAAAATTTCTTACTATTCATTTCTATAAAAGTAAAATAATCCTTTCCTATGCAGGGTCCAAGCCATTGTCAGTGTGAGGGTTTCCTAGCATGCTTTATGCACATTCTGTCTAGACCAGTAGATATGAGGATTTGAGAGCATCGCTGTTGGATATGGCCACATGCTCTTCAACGACCACACACAATTGCTGGGCTGTGGATGTCATTATTGGTGAGGAGGCCAGGGCACTAGAATCTGGAGAGAAGTGTGAAGACTGCTGTCCGAAGTGCTGGGGAATGCTGAGACCATAAAACATACGGAGCATTGTTCCCACTGTCCCAGCCGGGAAGGGGTTAACCAGGGAACCTGCCTGTGTGTTTCCATCACTGAGCTCTCCCACATTCAGAGTCTCCCTGCTCACTGAGCAGCATCTGTCTTCAGTGTCACTGTCACCAGGGGCCGGCACACAGGTGTCTCAGGTACAGAGAAAGGTGTGCTGGGGGCTCAGTAGAGCCTGGCTAGTGTCAGTGAGGACAGATGTTTAGGGTTCAGCCTGTACACCGTCAGTGTTGAGGACTTGACCCCAAATGATAGATGTTTGTAATGAAGTGTGTGTGTGTGTGTGTGTGTGTGTGTGTGTGTGTGTATAGCAGGAAGAGGGAAAAGGAGAGGGAGAGGGAGAGGGAGAAGAAAGATGTTTATTGTAAGCAAGAGTGTGAGGACCTTTCTGGATCGGCTTCCTAGGTGTGATGGTTTGTATTTACTTGGCCCAGGGAGTGGCACTATTTGGAGGCGGACCCTTGTTGGAGTAGGTGTGACTTTGTTGGGGTAGGTGTGTCACTGTGGGTGTGGGCTCTAAGACCCTCAGCCTAGCTGCCTGGAAGTCAATCTTCCACTAGCAGCCTTCACATGAAGATGTAGAACTCTCAGCCCCTCCTGCACCATGCCTGCCTGGGCACTGCCATGTTTCCTGCCTTGATGATAATGGACTGAACCTCTGAACCTGTAAGCCAGCCTTGATTAAATGTCATCCTTGTAAGAGTTGCCTTGGTCACGGTGTCTGTTCACAGCAGTGAAACACTCACTAAGACAGACACTAGGATCCTCCTCAATGACTTCTCTTACATCCCATTGGCCAGGGCTGTGTTTTTGGTGGTTATTTGGCTATAATGGAGCCTGGCTGACCTACAAGCTCTTGGGATACTAGAAAGAAGGGCTGGTGGCTCTCAGACAGGCTGCAATAGTCTTGACCGCACAGCCTTCCCCTCCTTACTCTTCTCTCCTGGCTGTGACCTCCCTAGCATCCCTTTCGTCCCCTGGATCCAGGTCTTCTTCGCCAGGCTTTATTTTGAACCTCCATTTTTCTCTGTCACTCCCAGCTAGATGTCATGCCCTAGATAGAAACTGGTAGTGGGGATCCCTATGTGGGTCCTCGAACCTTCCAAAGCCACACTTCCCTGAGCACATCCTTACCCTTGTTCCAGGGCTGACATTAAGTGATGTGGTGGAGGGCACGCAGTGCCACTCATGGCCCTGCCCCTCCTCCACCTCAGTGTGCAGGGGCCTTGTCACTGACTGGTGGTTGTTTGCTGACCCTTGGAGAGCTGCCAGGATGCATGTGCACTCGTGTGTGTGTGTGTGTGTGTGTGTGTGTGTGTGTGTGTGTGTTGCATGTATGAACCTGTGTGTGTGTGTGTGCTGCATGTATGAACCTGTGTGTGTAAGTACCCACAGACAATATCCCTATAGAAGATGTCATAAAAGCTAAGAGACCCATGACATCTGTTAAATAAGACTTCATGACTGGGGTCCATGTGTGGCTGTTTGTGAGTCCTTGGTGGTCACATGTCACAATTTTGTGTGTTTATTTTTTTTCTGGAAGTGACACCCTGTTTCCCCCCAGATTTTCCAAGTCCTGAGCAGTTAAGGACTGTTGTGGGCAGAACAATGGATTCCTGTGTCTTCACAACCAGGGACCTGTGTCTGTACGGTGTTATGTGGACAGTCAGTGATGGAATGAAGGTTGTGAACAGCTGGCCTTGAGACAGTACACAGCACAGCAGAGCTTGGAGATGGGGCCTCCTTTGCTGCAGTGACTACTTCCTGACCTGTGCACGCCCACCCCTGGACCTCCCTAGCGCCCCCAGCACCCAGCTCTGAGCTTCTCTCATGCATCAATATCAAAGGAGACTCTTCCTCCTACTCTTGGCCCTGGGTCTCATGCTTTAGCCCTGGCTCAGTCTGACGTGGTCCATAGATATCCTGATGTATGGGTGCTGAGACAGAGGAGTTCCTTGGTACCACACCAGTGCAGCGTGGCCTCCACAGAGAGCTGTGCCACGGGCCTTCTGGAAACCTTGTCTGTGCTTTCTGCCCTGAGTATCCTGCCCAAAGGGACAAATTTACTTCTAGGATGTATGCTGGCCTCTTCCTTTGCAGGCTAGTCAGAGTGAGATAAAGTGTGTAACAAAATCCCACCTGAGGTGGAGGATGTGGTGCAGGAGAGACACCACTGTGGTCTACTGAGGTGAGATTGGGGGGTCTGGAAGGCACAGGTATGGGGATCTTCTTCCTGGCCCCAGAATCTGCCAATTAGGCCTGAAGGGTGTTGGTTCTTGTCCTTGGACAGTCCCGGGGTAGATTCAGCTTCGGGAATGTTCAGGAGTGTTGCCAAGACACCCTTAATCTTAGTTCTTCTGTCTGACTCTTACTTCATCCACTTCTAGGTTGACTCTGTCTCAGAAAGCCTTTGACCATAGTCCCTGAGCCTACATCGTCTTTTATTCAAACCCATTGACAAGAATCTCAGCTCCGCATGCCTGATGTTGGTTCTGATGCTGGTTCTGGCTGTACCGACTCATGTTAATGTCTCATGGACATCCAGTCATGGTCCACGGAGGAAAATCTCTCAGCACAAAGTGATAGGTTAACTATTCCTTTTTTTTAAAAAAAAAGGAATATACGGTCGGGTGGTAGTGGTGCACACCTTTAATCCCAGCACTCAGGAGGCAGAGGCAGGTGGATATTTGTGAGTTCAAGGCCAGCCTGGTCTGCAAACTGAGTTCCAGGACTCCAGGTCAACACAGTGAACCCTGTCTGAAAAAGAAAAAAAAAAAAAAAAAAAAAAGGTAATTTCCAATGCTTATTTAAAAAGAAGTGAGAGATTGCATCTAGCCTGCAGGGGAAATATTTTCATCTCCACCACAGCTCTGTGTTTACATCTAGGTTGCCTGGTGGCCAAGGCAAAGAGAAACCCATAGAACTCTCTCGGACTGAGGGATGCAGATCGTCACAGCAAAATGACTTCACAGTTGTTGGTCTTCGTGCAAGACAGGACAGTAGTCTCCAGGGCCCTATGAAACCTTCTTCAGGGAGTGAATTTCATGCTCCACATCCGGTTCTGCGGATTTATTCTCAGGCTGCCGATTGAATTAGGGAATGTCTGGATCACTCTGAGCTTCTCGGATCAAAGACGTTGCCATTTTATTGCTGGCTGTGAGTATAAGGCGGGGTCTCCAAGAGTCACATCACCAGCTAGAGCCACTGCAGAAGCACACACTGATTGCACGCACATCGAACGACGTGGTGCCCGGCAACGCTGGCCTGCCACAGAGAGGCCTGCCAAATTGGATTAGCCAGCCCAGCATCTGGCCTCAAACCCGAGAGATGGACACAGCACTTATTAAATGATCTGCAGGCAGGGATGCTTCAAGTACTTAAAAAGCTCTTCACTTCCTTCCTCCAGGGAACAAGGAAGCCTCAATGCCACCCACAGTGAGAAATTACCAATCCCAGCAGGGTCTCTGTCTGCAGAGCTTGCAGGAAACACCCAAGGAAGACCAGAGAGGATGCTCCACTCATGACAGTGGGAACGACTTGGGTTGGAGGCAGAAGACCCTGGGGCAGGCCAACCCTGAGTCTTCCAGGTGCATGCTGTGGAGAGCCATTCCCTTCTCAGGGTCTCCTGTGCTCTCCCGGCTCCTAGGGAAGGCAGGGTAGCTCTTCCAGAGTGCAGAGGGGCGTGTGCATGGGTGCAACCGTGTGTGCGTGCATGTGGGTGTATGGGCATGCGTGTGTGTGTGTTTGCGTGTGTGTGTGTGTGTGTGTGTGTGTGTGTGTTGTGTGTAACAGGATAGATGCCTGCCAGCCTTTTCTCTTTGTGGGTTTTTTGTTGTTGCTCACTCTCTAGGGAAGGCTAACTCCAAACTCCTGCCTTAGCCTCCACAATCAGGTGTCTTGGAACCACAGGCACGCCGCAGCCATGCCTTTCTCTGTGGCTTTAAGTCAACCTCCTTCTTCTTCTCCTGTCTCCAGTGTGGAGACAGAGACACCCCCAGCACTTCTAGCCTCACCACCCTGTCTTTCTCTTTCCTTCCTGAAGAAACTTTCATTTGAGAAGCAAAGGACTTAGGAGGATCTTCTCTGTGGGCCTCTTTGAGGCACTGCTCTCTGTTCATGGAATGGATTTGGGCTGAACTTGGCTGCTCTTCTTCTGCGCCCCGCTGACCAAGGAGGACGTCCTTAGTGAGATCCCTCTTCCCTCTGTGGGACCGTCCCAATGTCTGTGACACTCAAAGAGGAGGCTTAGCGAGATTTCCACAACATCTTATTAGAACTGAAGCAAAACAGGGCAGAGATTGAGGTGTCAAAGGCTTTGCACAAAACCTTTCAAGCTGTGCAGAACTGTCATATAACTCCTCCCCGGGCCTACTAAAACTGGCTATTGGCACGAGAAGGAGCAGAGGAACTCCAATGTCTGAGGGTGACCTGTGGCTTACTAAAACACTAATGCCCAGACCCCAGAGTGGAGTTTTAACATGCTGATGAGACACGGGGTGGGAGGTTGTTTGTTTGTTTGTTTGTTTATTTTATTTTATTTTATTTTATTTTTGGAGCTGAGGACAACCCAGGGCTTTGGGTGGGAGGCCTACCACTGAGCTAAATCCCCAACCCCCTATTTATTTATTTTAATGGGTACCAGTGTTTTGCCTCAGAGGCCTGAGGAGGGCATCGGATCCCCTGGAATTGGAGGTACAGAGAGTCGTGAGCTGCCTGTGGACTCCACAGGAAGCGTGTGTAGAACACGTGTCACGGATAAACATGCATGGGAAAGACTGTGCTGTGCAAATGGTGCAACTGAGGTCACACAGGAGCCTCGACTCTGCTCAGTGTCCCAGGGCTGTTCAGGTTCCCGAATTCTTGTCTCTGCTCCCCACCCCTGATTTCCCTCTCTTCATAAACTGTCCTTGCTCCTGCTCTGGGCAGTCCTTGTTCCAGGACACAGAGTCCTTCTGGAGTGCCATCCAGACCGGCTCTCACCTGACATAACTGTGTTGCAACAGACACCAGAGCCAGGGGGATGAAGCCCTTAGTGGAAACCCAAGCAAGGTAACCGGCAAACTTCTCATCAGATTTGGCACCCCAGGGCTGGTGAGGTGGCTCAGTAGCACAAATGTGTGGCAGGCCCTGGGTTCTATCCTCAGCTCAGCAGAGAGAGAAGAGCCAGGGGTGGGGGGCAGGCTTGCCTTTCCCTACCTAAAGCCTTCTGTCATGCATCACATGGCGTCTAATCCTGTTCTCACTCTCATCACCATACTCCACTGGAATGTCTCTTTCTGATCCAACAGAACGTTTTGTTCAAGTGCCAGCATTTCCTCTAACCAGAGGCCTCTTCTCATTCTCTGCTGATGAGGTGCTGAGCCCGGCTTCCTAGTTCTTCCGACTCCACAGGAAAAGGGAAGTGAGGAAGGTGGGGTCCCAGGAGCTGCAGCTGTCCCACCTCTGCTTCAGGAGGGATGAGAGGGCGCCTCTCCCTGGCAAGGCAGGAGGCACCCTGTTCCCATTCCTCCTTGGTAGGAGCCAGTTTCTTACCTGATTTATTTGCCACCCTGGTGCTCTCCTCATCTTTCTGATTAATAGTTTAGTTGGGGGTTCTGGGAAATTTACATCCAATGGTTACCATAGCAACCAGCTCCTTTGCACAAGATCCCGTAGAAAAAAAATGCATTTGGGGCCTTCTGAAGGAGCTGGATTTACAAGGATCTTGGCTCCCACCAGAGCAGAATGGGCAGGTATAACCCCCTGATACAGTAAGAATTATGAGCAGACGGGCACTGCTGTAGCCCTACCGTAAATCGAGGAGGACGGTTTTAGTGTCTGCTCTTCTGCCTTTCTTTGTCTTTTGCCGGACCCCTCCCTGCCCATCAACATTCTCTCCAGAAAAATAGTTTCCCACAAGACTAAGGGAAAACACTGGAGAATCTGCGTCAGGTAGAAAGTGTGGAAGCTGCACCTGGCAGCCTTGGGAGCTAATAATTATCTGGCTCTGCATGCGTGCGGTTGGAGCCTTTTTGTGGGTGGCCCCAGAAAGACTGTACAGAGGGTAGGGTGCAGGTGACATGTGTGGGACCTTTGGGTTTCTTCCGGCCCTGAGAAGGGACAGTGGAACTGAGCTCACTTGTAAAACCTGCTCTTAAAGCCCTTACTTAAGCAGAATATTAGATTCATGCATTTTAGTCTCCTGGGGCATCATTGGGCCCTCACAAACACAACGTTGTTGCACATGCAGCTGCCTGGCCCTCAAGGTTTTGTTAGGTGTGTGGGCACAATGTATTAACTCTGTATGTGGTCTTTTATTATCATACTAAAAACATTTTTCAGAACATGGTTAAATAACATCTGAACTGGGAATAGAATAAAATATTCATTGCATGTAAAACCCTATCTTATACCCTAGGGTCAACCCTTTATGACAGGTGATGCATACAAGTAATTTCCGAACCGTGTAGAATCAGTGTGCTGTGTGGTAGAGGAGACAGTTCTGCTGAGAGAGGCCCCTTAACCTCCTGTGTGTCTACTTCCTTATCTATGCAGCGGATGGCCAGCTGGGTTCCTCAGGTTGACTGAAGGCACAACCTTAACTGGAAGATATTTGTGGTAATTGATTAGCAATGTCTGCCCTGAGTACCACATGGGAGGAGGGAGATATGTATATCATGTATCTGCCATCCTTGGACCAGACGGCTCTGGATCAGGAGACTTGATTCCAAGTCACCTCAGATATTCCTTGTCTTCTAGGCCTTCCATCACCCTCAAGCTTGTAAAATCCTGAGGAAGCTGTGACTTTGTTGCTGTATTGCCTCATTTCATTTCCTGTTCTGAATACGTCGGTCAGTGTGAATGACCTCAGAACTGCCTAGAAGCAGAAGGCCGTGTCGTCTGCCTTGAAAGTAATAATGATTAGTAGAGAAATTCTAGGGAGCTTCTGGCTTACAGCAACGTGCAGTAGAGCACAGGCATGTGAGGGGATATTGTAGTGGTGTGTGTGTATGTGTGTGTGTGTGTGTGTGTGTGTATGTATATGCATGTATATGTATGTGGATCTGTGTGTATGTATGTTTGTGTGTGTGCATATGCACTCATGTATGTGTATGTGTGTGTGTCTGTGTATATGTGTGTATGTGTGTGTGCCTGGAATCAAATCCAGGGCTTCATATTACATAGGCAAGCACACTACCACTGGGCTCTATTCCCCAGCTGGCACTGAGTTGCCCAGGTTGACCTTTGACTTGTTGTATAGCCCAGGCCACCCTTCATTGTTCCTTCCCTTCTGCCTCACTCTCTCGAGTAGCTGGCATTACAGATTTGCCTCCCCAGCCCCAGCTTGTTGTAGACTTTTGAAATGAGGGCAGTGGATGAGCAGCTGCAAAAGAGGGTGGAAATGCTCCTATTTTGGGCTCCCAGCTGTGCCCAGCCAGAGAGGCCTATTCGGAAGCACGATCTGTATTCAAGGGAGAAAGATCCATCCGGGTCAAATACCTTCTACTATTTTTCCAAGTGCCCCTATTTCTGTGGCCACGGTTACACTGTTCCGTCGTGAGTTATACATGCCTCCTTAGACTACTCACAGCACAGGCGCGTTCCAGTGGCCTAACGGGCACTTTGTCCTCCAGCAGACTTCGAGCTGCGCTTCAAGCTTCGGCCTCAAAGTGGGGGCCGCTTCTCCAGTCCCCTGGACCATCAGAGACCTGCACCACCTACCTACTTCTCTATGTCTGGGCCAGCAGTGTTGTCTGGCTTCTTGGCCAATCCCTGGTTCGCTTGGTTCTGGGTAGGTAACCTGTGCACAGCACAGTGAAGCACCTCAGGATGTCCTCAGATGAAGGACGATGATGCAGCTCAGATCCGGGAAGGGAGCAGGAAATCCAAACTGAAGCCTCCCACAGATTCCTGCTCGAGTACGGTTACCCCAGGGCAGTGTGGAACAGTGGGTGAAGTCCTGAGCTAATGCGTGTTGTGGTCGTGAGCACAGCCATGTGAAGGACTGCAGTGCCTCAGACTATGGGAGTGGAAGCCTTCAAGGCTCAGGGGGATGAAAAGCTTCCTCGGTTCTGACCTGGAATGCCGACAGTGTGTGCAGAAACTGCCAACCACAGCTTCCTCCTCCCTGGTGACCGCAGCCTGAGACTGTGCCCCTACAAAGACCCCCTGCTGAGGCCAGCTAGTTGTTCAGCTGAACACCATAAACTCTCCTTGATTCAGATGTATAGTAAATGTGCTGAATTTCCAGCTTGCTATTGTGGCTGGGCATCCATCAGAGCCCACACAGCTCACACTTCCTAGCTTTTTTGTATATGTCTCTGTGTCCGTTCTTCCTCCTGCTCTGTCTCCTCATTGTCCCGCTCCGGTTTCCAGGACCAAGTTACGTAGGGTGTGGCAGGCAGAGGATGGGTTTCCTAGTCTCAGTCCCAGGTCTTTTATGGTGTTTGGCTGGTGTGTGTGTCTGTGTGAGTGTCTGTGTCTGTGTGTGTGTGTCTCTGTGTGTGTGTGTGTGTTTGTGTGTGTATGTCTGTGTGTGTGTCTGTATGTGTGTATCTGTGTGTGTGTGTGTGTGTGTGTGTCTGTGTGTGTGTGTCTGTATGTGTCTGTGTGTGTCTGTGTGTCTGTGTGTGTCTGTGTGTGTGTATGTATGTGTGTGTGTGTGTGTGTGTGTCTGTGTGTGTGTGTGTATGTGTGTGTGTGTGTGTGTGTGTGTGTGTGTGTGTGTGTGTGTGTGTGTGTGTGTGTGTGTTTGTGTGTGTGTGTCTGTGTGTGTGTATGTGTGTGTGTGTGTGTGTGTGTGTGTGTGTGTGTGTGTGTGTGTGAGTGTGTTTGTGTGTGTGTGTGTCTGTGTGTGTGTCTGTGTGTGTGTCTGTATGTGTCTGTGTGTCTGTGTGTCTGTGTGTGTCTGTGGTGGTGCCAAGAGGATCCCGTGCCTGAGCCAGACTTCAGGAAGGACCTCATATTCACTATGATGGTATTAGCTTAAGAGAGCTAAGAATTCAGAGGCACATGGAGCTCCTCTAGGACAAATTTTTTCACAAGAACGACGTTCACATTCTTTTGTAACTGGAGGACCTCCTTGCAGCACGCTGTGCTGACACGCTTTAAAAAGCAAAGCCAGTTATTCTGCGTGCAGCAGTTAGACCACATTGCCCCTTTCATGGTCCCAGTACTCGGCATCTGAACAATCTAAAGATTTAAAACCAGGATGGCCTTGAACTTCTGGCCCTCTTGCTTCCACCTTTGAGTGCTGGGATGACAGGTATCTGTCACCATCCTGACGCTCAGCAATTAGGAATGGTCCATCCAAGTCCTAGTGCGTTCTATGTGTTTAAACCAGAATCCTCCAGGTTAATTCTCTATTGCTGTGTAACGCATTCCTCTAAAACTCAGTGGCTTAAATGAACAGCCGTTATTTGCTTGAGTGGCCGTGGTTGGCTGTTGGGGTTTGGTGTCTGAGGTCAGGTTTGCAGACTCACCTGGGCTTGCTCGTGCTTCCTGTGGTGAGCTGTTAATCAGCCGTAGATTGGCTTTCCTGAATTTGGCTGAGCTCACATACGTGTTTAGGAACTGGGCTGTGACGGTTCGGCTGACCTTTACCCACCAGCTGTTCAGTCTGGGTTTATTCTTGGGATGGAGACGCGGTTCTAAAGAAGGGGAGTGGCAAGATGCAAGGCCAGCTAAGGCTAATGCTTGGAACCAGCATGATGTCATCCCTTCATCTCTGGTACATTCTACTCGCCAACGCTAATCATAAAGCCAGGGATGTGGAAATGGACTCTACCCTTGGTAGGGAGAGCATTCCTCAGGAAAGCAGTACAGATAAAGGGAGAGACACACCTCAAGTCAATTTTTGCAAAACCATCTATACCAAGTCCCTCTTCATAAATGCAAAACAGTTCATTGAGTTTATCCCCTGGGTGCCGCAGTGAGGAACTAGAGAGAAATCTCTTTTTTCCATCTGGTGGTCCAAGTCTATTCTTAGATGTAGTCTAATAAAATGAATTTCACACTTGGATTATTCACCCACTAACAAACACGCTGTTCTTATCGATGCCTGGGACCTACTCCGAGGCAGCCTGGGTTTCTTGTTCTGTTACCTTCAAGTACGATAATTGTTAATTACTGCTTTATTTGGTTCAGTTGTGTTTGCCAATAGTCAATTACATATGTTAGCTTTTCTTGTGATCACTGGGGCTTATCCAATATTGAAGCTCAGGTCTAGGTTTTGCTTCAGAGATGTCTTTTCCAAGGCGGTTAAAGAAAACTCTCGTTTGTGAGTTTATTGAATGGTCACCTTTATCCGCTCCTTCCAGAGGCCCCCTATTCACTTCTGCAAACCCCACAGGGCTCAGGCTGAGCCCCAAGAGTTGAACTACAGGCTAGAGATAAGCGTTCCACCCCCACCCTCTGCCTGGTCTGACTAAACCCGGGAACATGGCCTATGGGGAGAGAGCGGACCGTGGACTTGTCACCGTGGAGCTTGGAGGACAACAGCCTCTGCATCTTCTTCAGGGCCTTCCCTTCGGTACACCTGATTCCTTCCTGTCTCCTGGCTGCCAAATCTTGGCTTTCAAGTGATAAGCAGCCTGGACCATAATCCAGTAATAGTGCTTGTTATTACGTCTAGTATTGGCTGCTCGCTTCTCCTCCCATTCGTTCAATCCACCCGTCCTGTTGAGTGGCCCCATGCCACCCTTTCCCTCTGCCTAGCTCACCTGGTCTATGCCTCCTCCCTTGCATCAACCCGGGTGTACTCTACCAGGGTAGAACCACAGGGAAGCTTCTGGCACTCGGGCACAGGAGTCCGTGGTCCTTGGTTCTGGTCTCTTGCAGTGCTGTGCTTCTTCTCAGAGACCTGTCCAGGCCTGCACCTCCACTGGCAGTTTCACAAAATGCACTTCTTCAAAAACGTTTCTATTTCCAGAACATCCGTCACGTATCAGGCTGAGGAGCTCAGGCTGTGCCCCGAGAGGCTCCCCTTGCAAGCAGCTCTTGGCTCCGTTTTGAAGCCAGAGGTCAACTGTGTGTCTGGATAGACATGTAAATAGTAATTCTGCCCAGTACTACCCCGGACCACGACCCGGGCCCAACTGAAGTCTGTGGATTCAACACTGAGAAGAATTTTGGGCCTAGCCAGTGTACAAAGCAGAGTTGGACATGTAGCAAAGATATTTTAGTATAGGATTTAAAGAAATAGAGGCCAGCCTATGAGTTGGGTCATTGGGTTAAGGCATCTGTCCCCAACCCTGACAACCTGAGTTCGGTCCCTGGGACCCACACGGTAGAAGGAGAGAATGACTTCACAAGTTATCCTCTGACCTCCACATGCATGGGGTGGCACGCAAGAGTCCCCTCCCCACGTGAAATAAGTCAATAATAAATAAATTTTAATAAACATGATTTAGTATGTTTATTTAAATCCATTTAATATTTAAATAAGTGTTTATTTAAATGAGAACTTTAAAACCTTTCGTTTAGAAAGAAGGAACCATGTTTGGTGATGCATGACATTAATCCCAGCAGGCAGAGGTAGAGGCAGAGGCAGAGGCAGAGGCAGAGGCAGAGGCAGAAGCAGAGGCAGAGGCAGAGGCAGATTCAGAGGCAGAGGCAGAGGCAGAGAGGCAGAGAGGCAGAGGCAGAGGCAGGGGCAGAGGCAGAGGCAGAGGCAGAGGCAGAGGCAGAGGCAGAGGCAGAGGCAGAGGCAGAGGCAGAGGCAGAGGCAGGTGGATCTCTGTAAGTTCCAGGCCAGCCAAAGTTATAGAACAAGGTCGTGTCTCAAGAGGGTGGGGGGGAAGTCACTTAAAAGTAAGAAAAAGTCAAATGGGGGTGGAGGGTCTCTGCCTCCCAAAGAAGACTAAAGTAGGACATCCCCACTAAAATAGGGAGATGGGGGGGTCCCTGAGTATGACAGAGAGCTTCTCCTCTCAGATAAACTTAACTTTGGGAGCTAGGGGCTAGACAATCCACGGTCACCAAAATCACTCCAAGCCAGTGGCTTCTGGGACTTTGTCTCATGAACTTGAAGAATGAATTAAATGGCAAAGAAGGGTGAGTTTTGCTCTAGGGGAGCGTTTAAGAGAAAGGGGCCACTGAGGCTTGCTCTAAGGGTTCAGTAAGGCTTTTCTGAGTTGAAGTGCAGGGGCAGAGCTGGTCAGCCCGTTGTCCTCCCATGGAATAGCCACTTTCAATCCTGGTGTTGGGACTAGAATTTGGGACACAACTTTAAGGGCCACTGGCTTCCAGGCTGTGCTCAGTAGGTTGTGTAGGAGGGGAGGAGGGACTAAAAAAGGGGGGAACTAGAACGGCTGCCCACCTCTCCTGTCTTTGTTAAGGGAGATAAGTGGGGCAGCTCCAGAAGTGCCTTGGATGGGATTATAACCTCATCATAAGGTGAAGTCAGGACTCATTAGAGTTTAAGACATATCCTTTCCTTCTAAATTGGGTTTCTGGTGAGACTCCTAGAAAAACTGCAGGCTTCCTGCTGAGAAGGGAGAAAGGCTTTATGCAGCTGTTAACTGCCAGAATTCATGCTCCTCTACCAGAGAGAGAGGTCTACTGGATTCCTTTCTCTACAAGTCCCCAGGATTTCTCCTGACTTTCTCTGCCGCCTCAATCTGCCCACTGGGAGTGTGCATCAAGGACCTAGAGGCAGAGAACACCCAGCTGCCCCTGGGACTTCAGCTTGGCTCTTGGCCTACTGCTGCTATGGCCTACTCAACCGTGGTCTGCCCCCTTTTCCATTTGGACCTTTACTTTGGACTTCTGTCTGTCCATTTGCAGTGTCCACCTCCCCCTTCAAAGATGTATTTATTTCTATTTCTCTGACTGTTTTGCCTGTATGTATGGATGTACACTGCGTATGTATGTGGTGCCCTTGGAAGCCAGAAGAGGGTGCTGGATCCCCTGGAACTGGAGTCACCATGTGGTGCTGGGAACCACGCACTGGTCTCTGCCAGAGCGGCGGCAAGTGCTCTGAATTCCAGAGCAGCCTGTCTAGCCCCTCTCCTGTTCCCTCCTGTTCCTTTGCCCTGTTTGGTTCACAAAATGCTGGACTCAATTCCACAGAAGAACATTTGGGGAATCTCTCAATGGCAGTGACACCAGCTCTGGTCAGGCTTCCATTCAATGGGAGGGCCTTTTCCCTCATTTGGTTCCTCTACCAAAAAAACAAGTCCTTGGATCCTTATTTGGCTGTTCCACCCTGGTCGTTTTCACAGACAGAAGAACTTGCTGGGATTGGTGGAAGGTGGTGCAAAACCTGGGTCAGAAGATTGTATTAAGGTCAGAAAACTGGAAGAATGGCAGGTGAGGAACCTTGCCCTGGTCAGGCTCTACCAGTCTTGGAACACGTGACCGTGACACCCCACTGAGAGGACAGTGACAACCAGTCACATAGCACAAAAGCCATAGTTCTCCATACTAATGAGGTATCTAGATAGGCCCTGAGTGTTCAGCTAATGAGCTTCCCTTCCTGGGCACCTCTTCCTGCAAAACTCCCTGGTTCACCCTGAGTAAGGCATATGCATTCACATCTACCATAAATAAAGCACTTTAGACAGGCAAGCACTGTTTTCTTCATCAAGGATCGCCTTGGGGTGGGGGTGGGGAAGCCTCTAATGTAAAAAGCTGTATCTAAATCTCCCGGAGAAGGTCTTCTCCCTTCCAACCCCTTCCTGCTCTTGGTACTCACTTGGAACCAAACCGGATTCTGCCCAGTCCTAGGCTCAGCCATCCCCTTCCTGCCTAGCAAATAGGAGAACTCCGGCTCTCAGACCACCTTTCTCAACTCCTTGATGTCCCCAGTGGCATCTGGGTACACAGAAGATTGAGAACCGCAGCATCCATCCCAGACCTCCATGTTCTCATCTGGGGAAATGCAGGGTGGAACCCCAGTCACAGACTGCATTCTTAGCAGCATTTAAGATGGGAATAAAAGGACCATGCTTGCCTTGGTGGGGTTGACAAGGAAAGCAAGACTATCAGGTAAATTGCTGCCATTGAAACAGCCACGTGGGATATATTTATTGTTGTTCAATAAATTCTGACAGTACGATAAGACATGACTATGTTGTGCTATGTTTCTGACTTTGTGTCCTTTCAACAAAGGTATTGACTGGGCCAGGTGGTGACCAAGATTGTCACAGGCTCCTGCCTTCCTCAAGCACTCATTCCAGCTGTAGAGAAAGGGAAAGAAGAGTTAGAAACCCAGTTAAATAACACGTCAGTTCTGCTTATCCCCATGGCTAGAGGTATATTTATGACGGTCCAAGTTTAAAAACTGTCCAAATATGAAAAGTACGGAGGACCTTGAGAGTGATCACAAGAGCTGAGCGGCTTGCCTTTCTACTTCCAAGGACTCAGGATCCCCTTCCATGGGTTTTTAGTCTCACGGACAAAAGAATTTAAAGTGGACTCGGAAGGAAGCTTGAGGACCACCTATTAAGAGAAAAACTGTAAGGCAGGCAAGCTATAAATCCTGGATGCTGCCAGGAGGTGGGAGGTGGAGAAAAGGAAGAGAAGGACATCATGCCTTTTCAGTTAAGGACCAAGGAAGCCAGCATGCTCAGCTGTTGGCTAGCAGCTGCACTGGGGTGGGGATGGGGTAGGGTGGAGTGGGGTGGGGAATCTCTTTAGAGAAAGAGAGAGAGAATGTCCAGAGAGTCAGAGGAAGCATGCTTAGGATTTTGGACAATATCCAAAGAGATAGAGAACAAGAATATATATGTATATACATATATATATATATATATATATATACATATATATATACATATATATTCTATTATTGGAACAAACCATAGAGAGGGCGTGCTCATAAGTGATGGGCAGAGGTAACTATAAAATGTGTTTTGTCAAAAACAGACAGAAGTAAACACTAGCAAGGGTGAGTTTAGATCAGCAGTATGTTCTTGAACTACAGAGGAACCTAGCACCAACCGATCTCACCTCCGCTCTGCAGAAGGAATGCCCGGGTGTTTTAAAGGGACTAGAGAGCTGGGCAGGCTCGGTTGGCAGAGTGCTTACCTAGCATTCATGTAAGGTGGAAGCAGGTCAGGAATTCAAGGTCACCTTCAGCTCCACAGTGGGCTGGAGGGCACCTGGGATACATGGCACGCTGACTCATTTTTTTTTTTTTTTAAATAAACGAAGGGAACAGAGTCAAAAGAGAATGGGGGGGGGGCAGCAGAACCTGGCAGCTTTGGCCTCATGGTTCTGGCTTTAGCATCAAGGATACAAGAAAGGGGTTATGGAATCTTCCTCCTCTGTGGCTGAGGAAAACAACTGAGGCTGGTCATACACATGTCAGGGGTGTCCCTTCATGGAGGGCCAGAGAGGCCATTGTGTGATGCTGTGAAGGTGAAACCTGAGTTATCTTAAAGACCCAAAGAGGTTGGAGATGCCAGAGCTGTGGGATACTTGTTGAGAAAAGCAAATAACAGAGAGTGGAACCAGGGAAGTCAACAAAGCTATAGGGAGTTGGAGATCTAAGGAGTGCTTTGATATCAGACGTGGAGATGCACAGTTTACTCTGCTGGTTTCCAGTCCAGTATTTATTCCCTGCGCTCCCTGTCCTCTCTGCTGGAATGATAATGTATATCCTATGCCATTGTATGTTGTAAGCGTGTAATCTGTTTCTTAGTTTGACTTTACACGGGGTTAAGAGACTGCCACGAGTCTTCCAAGAGACTTTGAACTTTTAAACAGGGTTAACACTATAACAGAATATGAGGACTGTAGGCTTAAATTTTTTCAAATCTACTTTAATAAGGGTTCTTACATGTTTTAACCTCCCTTCTAGCCCACCATCCACCAGAGGGAGTGAGGAAAGAAAGGTTATTACGATGCAGCGGAACTGGACCTGTTTAGAAATTGTTCTTTGTGGGGTGAGTCCGATCTGCACTGCCAGCACCGTGTCTGCCTGCATGCCGCCGTGCTTCCTGTTGTGATTACAATGGACTCAACCTCTGAACTGTTACCCTGCCCCAATGAGATGTTTTCCCTTATGGGAGTGGCCATGGTCATGGTGTCTCTTCACAACAATAGAAACCCTGAGACATTAGGTAAGAAAAGAAATGACCCAGAAAGCCCAGATAGATAGGCAGTGAGATGTGTTTCAGATAACCCAGATGCTTTAATAACTCCGGCCAGGAGGAAGAGGTTGGGGTCGGTGATGTTAGGTTTCTTCAGTAGTCATAAAGACACAGACAGCTGAAAGAGGCAGGCGTCTGACCTGCAGCAGATAGGACCGTGTTTATCAGCACACAGCAAGCAGCAGCCTCTTTCTCAGGAAGTGGAAGGGTCTGCCAGGGTAAACCGTTGGTTGAGACCCTTTATAGGGATGGGGTGAGGGGCTTAGGGACGAGGAAATTGTTGCAACATGTATCCCTCCCATTTCTCTTTCCTGCAGTCTCTCCTTCCTGAAGTTGTTTGCTTGTGGTCAGACAGGCTATCCCAACAGACATTCCTTTTCTAGGATGGCCAAGTGTCTTAGTCATTGTTCTATTGCTAGGAAGAAACACCATGACCAAAGCAACTCTTAAGAAAGCATTTAATAAATGGGGACTTGCTTACAGTTTCAGGGGTGTAATTCATTATTATCATGTGAACACACACACACACACACAGAGAGAGAGAGAGAGAGAGAGAGAGAGAGAGAGAGAGAGAGAGAGAGAAGGAGAGAGAGAGAGAGAAACCCTGGCCTTGGCATGGGTTTTTGAAACCTTAAAGCCTACCCCCCAATGACACATTTTTTCCCACAATGCCACAACTTTTGGGGACCATTCTTACTCAAGCTGTTACGGGTCTGGGGTCACTCAGAGGTTCATCAGTCTGACAATTAATAGATCTTTAACAAATAAAATGCTTTATTAAATACTGTCCAGGACCATGTGTAGCGGTGAATATTAAAATAAAGAAACGAGACACCATGCCATGCTACCGCTGCTACTCTCTGGGCCTTGCAGCGATCTCGCCGCCATGGCTAGCCCAGCAGTGACCACCCTTCTAGTTGCCATGGCGGGTTTCTCCCACGCCAGCCCCACACAATGACCACTTATCTTGAGGCTCTCTTGCTGCTGACTCTGCTCAGTCACAATTCCCAGTAACTCGGTAAAATCAAAACTCTAGAGGCTTATAATTTATCAATCAGATTAATATCGGTAAATCATCCCACAAAACATCCACACAATAAACTCAGAGCCAATTGATATCGATATAAACTGCCCACACTAGATAAGACAAATTATTCTGTAATAATCCATTCCTTATAAGATAGTTATAGCTACCTGAGGCTATTTAAAGCCACACCAATCTGGGTCATCCTTCTCTTTCTCCATCTTCCTCTTCCTCCTCCTCCTCTTCCTCCTCCTCCTCCTCCTCCTCCTCCTCTTCCTCTTCGTACTCTTTTTCTCCTCCTCTCCTCTCCAACATGGAAGTCCTGCCTATTCCTCATCCAGTGATTGGTCCCCTGAAATCTTTATTCATTAGGGGAAGATCTTTGCCACAACCATGGGTACTGGCCAGGTCCATGCCTGAGACACATGCTTAAAATATGGGACCAAATTATACTAGTCAGGGGCCTATAAGGCTAACCGCACAAGATTTGATACTTCCTGCCTTCATGCAAATAGAGACAAAGCACACTTCCTGCCTATGCGTGATCAAGCACAAATCTTATGTGATTGGGGCAACCAAGGCTTGTTATCTTACCTGAACAACAGCTTCCCCAGCATTTCAGGAAGTTTTCTGTCCTTGGGCGAGTGGACCTTACAGCTTAGGGGCATTTTTGTTTTATAGCTCTGTGAAGTATTTATACATCAAGAGGGTGTTATCCATGTGAGTCTGTGTAGCATGATGCACAGGTTGAAGGAGGGAAGTTAACCGACCTGCTTGTAAACCAGGACACCAAAAGATATCCCCTGGTCTCATTCAGCCTCCCCTGGGTCCAGGTCTTTCGTTTTACAAGCTGTCAGTGGGGTGGTGCTAATCCCCCTGGGTGAGAGTAAGACCACTACCACAGTTTTTGACCCAAATTTGAAGCAAGTTTTACAAAAACAAAACAAAACAAAACAAAACAAAACTGGCCAGGACTATGGACACTGGCCAGTTCCAAATCCAGGATTTCCAGAGAATGACTGTGAATTATGTTAGTCAGGTGGTTATAAAGGCAAAACCCACAAGGCTATGTACTTTCCACCTTTGTCCAATTCGGGGCAAGCATTCATCGTGAAGTTCTTCCTGCCTATGTGTGATCAAGGACATCCTGTCCAGTTGGGGCGACCAACCTTGTCTATAGACGTGAAAATCTGCGATTTGTTGCCTTAATGAACAATGGCCCCCAGCATTCCAAGAAGGTATCTGTCCTCGGTCAAGTGGGGCTTACAGGTTTATCTGCCCTTGGGCAAGTGGATTTTACAGGTTAGAGGCAGTTTTGCTTTATAGATCTCTTAAGCACAATGATTAAAACCTAAAACATAACCTTTAGCCCTCAGAGCAGGAGCCTATGAAGAAATGGGGGAGGTTAAGTAAATCCAGCATGCATCTGTGTTGGTGCCTTGAGACCACATGAAGGAACTCTCAAACTTCCAATATGTCAGCCCCAATATGTTAGATAAGGAAGGGAATTGGGTGGAGTGGTGATTCAGAGAGGCACTCGCACATATTTCTAGTAATCAGTCCCTTTCAAAATATTGATATCATGGTGGGGGACGTGGCCATAGGAGGTCTAGCAGCCAAATTACACTGTTTTTGAGTTAGAACTCAGAAGAGCAAGCCCACTTAGCAATGAAGATCTGTAGGCAACTGCATTGCCGAGGGGCTTCCTGGGGGGAGGAGGCATAAGCATATTATCTCACTAAGAAGATGTTATTCTTCTCATCTCCTTAGTTTGTCTTCAGGGCCGTCAGCTTTCCCCACCAAATGACGATGGATCTGTAAAAGAAGGGACAACCTTTATAATCTACATAGAAGGTCCTGTCTCCATCCAGGGCTAGTGGTAGCAATCAGAATCTATCCTTTTGACCAAGAGGAAATAGCTTTTCATTAACCTAATGCTCCATACCATATAATATTTTAAATATTATGGAGAGGAAGTACTAGTACTTCCTTTTGTAATGTTACCAGGAGAACAGGAAGTAAGGCTCAAAACTAATTATGAGGGAAGGGTCTAACCTAGGGGCTTGGAAGGTGGGCTCTCTACCTAACACTTCTGTAGAAGAGTCATCCCTGGGTACAGCCAGCCAGTGATCAGTGATGGCAGATCCTAAGCCACTGGCTAGGCTGAGACAGAAAGGAAAAGTGGTGGTGGTGGTAGGAACGGTAGCACCTTTGAGTAGGAGCCCTATTGTGTGAAGGGCTCTAGGGCACTTTCCAAACTGCTTGGACTGATTTGCAGTCAGGCCGTTTTTTTTCCCTTGGACAACTTTATATATTATGCTCGAGGGTGGGCGACAACCCGGACGTATTTACTTAATGATGTGGGAAGCCAGTAAATAAAATAATTACAAAGAGCGACAGCCACTTAATGAAAGGGGCTGAGCGGAGGATGGGGGAAGGACAGGGTGAGAGGCCTTGGGATGAGAGACAGGAGAAGGGGATGAGGGTAAGGAAAGGTGCTCACTCCCACTGCCCGGTGGAGTCGGTTCACATTTAAAAGAACCTAATATTTCTGGAAAGCATCCAGCCCACTTGAACGGGCTGGTACTCTTGAAGTCCTGGCTACCCTTCCTCACCTCCCCAGCTCCCATTCAACCTTAGACCCAAATTTCCCAAGGAGACAAACAACCCACTTCAGGTTTAGATTTACATTAGAAAGAGGCCTTAATTACTTCTGATCTCTCACACCTCAGAGGAACTGATTTGAGCTTTTCAGATGCAAAGAGTGTTAATTGGTTAAGAGGCCCAGCTGAGCTAAACCACCCCGGAGAAGGAAGGGGGTGGGGAAGAGGCTCCCAAGGAGGTGACTGATGCGCTCCTCAAGTTTCCCAGAGATCTGAAGGAGAGCGTGAGAGGAATTGACACAACAGTTGGTCTGGGTTCAGCCCTCTAGTCAATCCTTCGGGGCCTCCTTCACTCAACTGACAAGAACCCACCCACCCCACTGTCTCCCGGAAGCTCTACCCCCTGTGTCTCGCCCCTGGCTTCCCAGCAGGCAGAGCTTTTTGGGCTCCAGGTTTCTAATTACAGCACTTCCCAGCCTGCCTGAGATGGTTGTCTGGGAACTGAATGGCCCTTCTGCTAAAACAAGAATCCTGGTTGAGCATTGTCTCTTCGTAGCTTAAGGTAGGTGTCTGGGAAATGTGAAATGAGCGGAAAAGCAGAACAAATGGTTACAATGTTAATGAAGTAAGCCCTCACACATCTCGTTCTATAAGATTCAAGCTGTGCAATCTCAGAGACTCCTGTCAGGGTAATCTCCTCAGAGGCTCACCCTAGGCAGGTATGTATTTGTGAGATTATTGAATTTCTACCCCCACACGAAATCAAGACCCTCCTTTGTTTAGTTTGTAGATGTTCTATTTGTAGCAACTTTATATAAATACAATGAATATAAAACTGAAGATTTAAAATGTTGAGTCAGCCCCAAGAACAAGAAATATGACCAAAATGACGCTAAGGCACACCCTGATATTACTGTTCCAAGCGTGAACAAAGAAAACCTTTTAAGAAGCAGCAAGAGAGTCAGGTGTGGTAGTGTGCGGTGTGGTAACACGCATCATCTCAGTACTGGGGAGGCTGAAGTCGGAGGATCGTGCCTAGGTTATATGGCAACTCTTAATAAATATATTAATTAAAAAAAAAGACTGGGAGGTGGCTCAGAAGTAGAGTGTTTACCTACAGTCCGTTTAATTCCCTGCAAAAACCAGGTGCAGCGTACATCATGTTCACAGTGTAAGTCAGAAGCCAAGGACATTCTGCTGGACAGGCATAGAACTGACTGTCTGGGAAGACACCAGAGTAAATAAGAAAGATACAATTGGAAGCAGAGAGAACAAGAGAGACAAAGTATTTTTTATTGCTACAGGCTGGTGTCTCCTGTCCCCATGGGAGGGGAAACCCAGAGGTGGGGGTTTCCGGGGGATTCGTTTATAAGACCCCTGGGTTTTTCTCAACTTCTCACCCAGATGTTTGTCACTGTGCGGATGTTTCTTTCTAGAAAGCCTTCCCACTTGGGAAGCCTGCCCTGTTTTCCCTACCTGCCTGTTGACTTCTAACTTCCTCACAGTGGGAACAAGGTTGGAGAGTAGCAGTATTTCCATCAGACACTTTGTATGTGAGAAGGCAGATAAATAGGAGCTGGAAGAACGTTTAAACAGTTGAGAGCAGTTTGGCTGTTGCAGAGGATCCATGTCTGGTTTACAGCACCTACACTGGGTAACCCCAACTACAGGGGACCTCATGCCTTCTTCTGACCCCCATGGGCATTCCCATACCTGTGTACACTTCAATGTGCGTACTTGTGGATGTGCATGCACACATGCACACACGCACACATGACACATATGAGTAAAAAAGTTAATTAAATCTTTTTTTTTTTTGATTCTTTTTTTTTTCGGAGCTGGGGACTGAACCCAGGGCCTTGCGCTTCCTAGGCAAGCGCTCTACCACTGAGCTAAATCCCCAACCCCTAATTAAATCTTTTTAAAGAAAAGATAAAAATGCCTTTTGAAGAATCTCCCTGCACAGTGAAGGTCCCCTTTAGGACTCCAGATTAGGCACAAACCACACCAAAACACCTGATTTCACAGAGAGATCCTTCATAATGCGGAGCGGGGGTGGTGGGGGTAAAGCGACTCAGGCAGAAAAACAGTAGCAAATGGCTTTGTAGGTGTAATTTTTAAGGAAAAGGGGCAGTCTGGGTTAGAATGGGCTAGAATGCAGTGGTATATTTTAATTGGGCATTTTAATTAGATGAGCCAAAGGGGGCTTTTGATGGCTGGGCTGCAATACTTTGATAGCTGGACCTTGGTAGTCAGTCTCGGAAGGAGGAAGTAGCCGAAGAAGGGAATAGACCTTGGGGGCTTGAAATGGAAACATAAAGATTTTTTTGCTTTTGTTTTTTTTGAAAATCCATTGGGTGGTGTTTTATTGGGGCAAACACGTAAAGGATTGTTTTCCTAAAGTGGACACAGGTGAAAGACTAAGGCAGACTCATGAAGGAACGTTTTACTAAAGCAGACACACGAGAAGGACGTTCTGTTCAAACAAACGTGTGAAATGACACGAGATAAAAGATTCTTTGCTAACGACACGCATGTACTGTGTAGTTGAGCTACATTTGTAAGGACGCCATAGAGAGAAACGCACCAAAAAAACCTTCTGGCGGTGTGCTGCAGTTTCTTGCTGCTTCCAAGGGCTCGGGCTGAAGAAAGAGCTATGCTGTGGTAAGGCACATGGAGGACACTCGATGTTGGGAGGGTATAAATAGGACTCCGTGGAGTGAGCACACAGAACTTGGCTTGCTGGTACAGCTAGCTGTGCAATGCTTGTGGGCCTTGGCTTCCCTGAGAGAGGCACAGCCGAGAACTTCTGTTCCTGTTGGTGCTTCCTGCCGACTTGAGCTGAGGCCGAAACCTGGCTGTCTCTGCTCCCTGACTCTACTGAACTGGATGGCTGGTGTATCAGTGAGGTGTTTGCCTGTGGATGGAGAGAGGTCCACTCCCTCCCCTCCGCTCCCCCCGTATCCTTCCTTTCCCACTACCTCTGGTAGATGGTGAGCTATAAGGGAGGTTAAAGCGTTTAAGAACCACCATTAAAAATAAGATTAAAAAATTTAAAGTTACAGGGGCTACCTTTAGGACTTTAATCTAATGGTTTTCTGAAAGGCAGAGGGAATGCGGGGAGGGAATGAGTCTCTTCACCTTCCTCCTTGACTGGAGTCAGGCTACTTCTAGATCTAACATGGCCAGCAGCCACCACGGAGCAGAGATTTCTGTGTAACTTTGGCCCCCACGGTCACACAAATAAGTAAAATGTCATAGCTGAGTCTATGGCGATGGTAGTGGAGCTGTTGGTGTTCTCTCATGGGAGTACTTTCGAGGGTTACCAGTCCCTCACTTGAAATTCCAGCCGCCACTCCCTCTTGCCTCCCAACTGCACGTGATCTCAGATGATGCTAGTGTGCACGGGAGCTAGGCGGTTGGCACGCCAATGGAAGAGCTTTTCTGAGTCCTCAGCCATGTGGTGGGGGACCCTCTGGTGAGGTAGCTTTCAGTAGTCGCGCTTCTGTAAGCAACCCCACACATACACCCGTGTTCCTAAAACCAACTTCAATAAATTCATTAATTCGCCATGCTGGCCGTCGATGGGCTCATTTCTCCAGTATGGGGATGGTTTTGATGGTTGAACAGGTGTTTCTTTACACCTCAGAGACGTCACTCAACAATTGACTTTTACACTCATCAAACGCATTCAGGGCTTAGTTGGTCTTTTAACAAACGTTGAAGCCAGACGTAGCAGGCTTGGGGAAAGAGCTGACATGAAATAACTCTCCAGAGTAAGCTTTATTAGGAGAGAGGCTGGTGACAAGGCCACAGGGTGGGAGAGCTTTAGGGGGATAACATCTTACCAGAGAGTGTGAGGGCCCTTAAAGGGAGAGCGGACCTTCCCTTCAAACATGGGAGAAGAGCTTCAGTAGAACAGAAAGCTTGAAATGGAGAGTGGGAGGGAGAGCTGGCTGAAAGTAAGCTCAGATCTCCCAGCAAAGGGGATTTCAGACTTCTAAGGTTTCCACAGGGTAGTGCTAAATAGGAATTCATGCCTCCCAACTCCCAGCACAGAGGCCAGCCAGTACTAGTTGGGACTTTAAACTTACTTTGCAACTGTAAGGAGGAGGGGGTGGGTTTGCTTCCTCTTCACACATCCCTGCCAGTGTGCTCTAACAGACAGCAGCCTCTCCCGCCTCACTAGCAAGGTGCAGGGTGGGATAGGGAGATGGGAATGGCCTGATTTCTAGTTTCTAGGACTAGGGGCCGGGGGAGGGGAAGGAGAGGGGGAGGGGGAGAGAGAGAGAGAGAGACAGAGAGACAGAGAGATGGAGAGAGCTCTCTGTCTGTGATCTAACAGTGGGTAATTTGCTTACTATGCAAGCACCAGGACCTGAGCTTGTCTCTCCAGCACCCATATAAAAGCTGGGTGTGGTAGTGTGTGGCTATAATGCCAGAGCCAGGAAGGGCAGAGACAGAGGGAGCCTGGGAACTTGCTGGTCCAGGCTCAGTGAGAGACCTTGTCTCAAAAAATAAACTGGAGAGCAATGGAGATAGATGCCCAAAATTAACCTCTGGTTTCTTCACAGCATGCAAACACACACACACACACACACACACACACACACACACACACACACATGCAATGAGAGATTGAGAGAGAGAGAGACAAATTTAAAAAACAAAGCCAAAAAATAAAACTTTTTCAAATAGATAAAAAAAGCTGAGAGAATTCAAATGAATATGCACGCCAAAAGGAAATGCTAAAGAACGTTAACCAGACAAGAAAAATGACATTCTGATGGAATTATTATTCCACAGAAAATAATCAAAAGCATTAGACATGGAAACTATATGGTAACTACATTTTTAAAATATTACTTAAAAGCTTTTAAAAGGTAACTTGCTATTCGCATAAAGCAATTACAGTTTAATATGGGGTTTATAGTATGTATAAAAGTGGATGTATAAGAATAGCAGCAATGTTAAGAGCAGGGAAATATGCCGCTGGAAGGTTCTTAAAAGACATTGTGTGCGTGTGTGTGCACGTATGCTGTAGCTTGTGTGTGGAGGTCAGAGGACAACTTGAAGGGACCTATACTTTCCTTCGATCACGCAGGTTTTGGACGTCACTCTGGTTGTCAAATGTGGCAGCAAATACCCTTACTGGTAAATTGTCTTACCAATCCCCTTGTAAAATTCCTACCATGTGCGTGAAGGATTGAGGTGGTGTACTCTGCAGTAATTAGAATAAGAATGGCCCCCACAGGTTCCTGTAGTTGAGTGCTTAGGCACCTGGGAGGGAAACCCTTTTGAAAGGATTAAAAGAGGTGTGGCCTTGTTGAGGAAGTGTGTCACTGTGGGGTGGGGCTTTGAGGTTTAAAAGCCCATGCCACCTTTTCCTGCCTCTCTCTCTCTCTCTCTCTCTCTCTCTCTCTCTCTTCTGTCTCTCTCTTCTCTTCTCTCTTCCTCCCCCCCCCACCTTGTAGATCAAGATGTGCTCTCAGCTACTTCTTCAGCCCCATGCCCATCTGTTACCATGCTCTGCCATGATGATAATGGACTAAGGCTCTGAAACTGTAAGCCAGCCCCAGGCTAAATGTTCTGTCTATAAGAGTTGTCTTGATACTGGTGGTGTCTCTTTGCAGCCATAGAACTCTAAGACACTATTTTTTGGTGGTAGACTATGAGAAATTAAAATATATTCTAAGATTAAACGGGGCATGGCAATAGGAATATGTAATCCCAGTCCTTAAGGAGGCTGAAGCAGGAGAATTGTGAGTTTGAGGCTAACCCGTTATGTTTACTGAGAAGCAGGCTCATAAAACCAGAATGAAAATAAACCAGATGTGTTTTAAAACTTCCATAGCAAATGCTGGGCTGTATGTTCTGGTTTGCTTTTTGCTGCTGTGATAAATACCACGACCAAAGCACTTTGGGAGGAGAGGAGAGGGCTTAATTTCATTTTCTAGATTATAGCCTATAAAGTAGAGAAGCCAGAGCAGAAACTCAGGGCAGCAGCTCAAACAGAAGCTACCGAGGAGCACTGCTTGCTGCCTTGCTTCCGGGCTCATGATCGACTACTGTTGTGTTTTATGAAAAGGAGCCAGGATATATTTTATAGAGTGTGGTATGGTGAGGTGAAGGGGGTTCCTCTGTGGGCCCAGGCTGAGGTATCCCTTCTCCCTGAGGTAGTAGCAAGACAATGGATGCAGTGTAGAATAGAGTTTATTTAGGGGGAGGGAGAAGGAGGAGGGAGGGAGGAGGGAGAGAGAGAGAGAGAGAGAGAGAGAGAGAGAGAGAGAGAGAGAGAGAGCCAATAAGCCCCTTTTATAGCAAGCCAGGCCTACCTGGATTTGCCAGGTAACTGTTGAGTGGAGCCTAGAAGTAATGCCAACAACTACCAGGCCTACCTGCATAGGGAGGGAACCACCCACAGTGACTGCTGGACCTTCCCACATCAATTAACAACGAAGAGAATGCCCACAGGCCAACCTGCTAGAGATAATTCTTCACTCAGGGTGGCTTCCTCCCAGGCTTTGTCAAGTTGACACCTAAGGTTACCCACCATGCCATTTAAACATGCAACAGTGGTATGAAAATTATGGGGGTAACCAAGCACTTTACGACATGATGTGAGGTCTGCGCCATGGGAGGGAATTCATGCTTAGTGCTGTAAACCTAGTCAAAAGCCCGTGGCTTAGGAATTTATAAGTCCTAAAGGGTGAAACTACTAATGTTGCTTTATTAAGTGGACTTGTCAAACTGCCTTCTAAATATTATGTTCTAAATATATAGTCATAGATTAGGTTTGTTCTCAGACCAGAGAAACTTCTTTCCACGGTGCTCAGCAGTTAATGCAAACATTCATAACATATGTATGTGTGTGTGTGTGTGTGTGTGTGTGTGTGTGTGAGAGAGAGAGAGAGAGAGAGAGAGAGAGACAGAGAGAGAGAGAGACAGAGAGAGAGAGACAGAGAGAGAGACAGACAGAGACAGAGGGAGAGAGAGAATAAGAAAGGAACATACTTGGGGTTGGAGATGGAATGGATATGCTCAAGATACATGGTATGCATGTATGAAATTATCAAAGAATAAATAAAAGATGCTTTAAAACATACAACTGAAAGGAAAAATTGAAACTAATTATTGTTAGATATATATCAATACCCTTTTATCAAACAGTGATTGACAAAAGACCAATCAGCATTTAGGAGACAGAGCAACATTGTCAACAACTTGGCCTAACTAGTATTTTTTTAGTAGTTCTTGCAATAGCAGAATTTACATTTACCACACGTGCTCATGGCAGATTTACCAACATAGACTGTATTTTGGGCCATGAAAGACATCTTAACGTATTAAAACCAATTCCCTTCGTATAGACTGGTTCTCAAATTGCAATGCAATCAAATTGTAAGGCAGTGGAAGATTTTAGCAGAATCCCATGGGAGCTAAGCAACACATTGCTGTATTGTTAAGTAACTCGCAGGTCAAAATCTTTAAAAAGACGACGGTAGACGGGATTCTGAGCAGAAGTGCATGGGAATAAAATGTTAGCAGTGTGGAGTAGCAGTGCGGAGCAGTTCTTAAAGGGAAATGCTTGGCACCAGAATAAAATAGAGACCTCAAGTTAGTGACCTCAGCTCTTACCCTGAGAGAGTAGGCAGGAGAGAGCCAGTGAGACGCAGATAAGGCAAAGAAAGAAAACACAAAGGATAGAGCAGAAGTCAGTGAACCCAAGTAGGGAAAGCCAGGGCTTGCCAACGAAACCCAAAGGGTAGTGCTTTGAAAGGAAGGTAAGAACAAACCTGGGAGGAGATTGGTCAGGAAGAGAAGATCCAGGTTTCCAATGTCAGCACCAGCAGGGAAGGGCACAGCAGATTCTGCAGGGGACAAAGGTTAATGAGATGATATGCAATGAATTCAATGATCTGAGCATAGTCACTGAAGGGCACAGACATTACGGAGTCACAGCCAAAGAACAATCCAAGGCATCCTCCATTTGTGAAAGGAACTGAATGTTCAGGTTTCGTTGCAGCTTACAAAGCGAGCCACAGAAGCATAAGCCCAGCTCAGCACAAACTCTTCCCCAAATGACAGTGGGCAGGGATGGCGGCGCGCTTCTAGGTAACCTTCCCCAAAAAGTATTTTTTTTTTTTTTTTTTTTCTTTTCTTTTTTTTGGTTGGGGACCAACCTGTTGGGCCATAGGCAAGGAGCTAAACTCCCAACCCCAAGTATTTTAAAATAAAAAACAATTATAATTTTTGTGATGCTGGGGTATTGAATGAGCAACACTGTGCCAGTTGAGCTATTTCATGATACATATAAAAATTATCAAGATATTAACTCACTAGTACTTATCATGACCTTCTGAAGTAAGAGGTTTTATTATAACATACTTTGAAATGAGGAAAGTAAGGCAGAGCGCGCGCGAGCAACTCCAGTTCTCACAGGATACCAGCATTCCCTTGATACCAAGGCACTGGAAGACGTCGTAAGGAAATAGAGATAGTTCGATAATCTCAACAATCAAATTTATGGCTGCAGATCGAATCCGATAATGGGCTAGGAGGGGATGCATCTTGATGAAGCGGCATTTCCTCAGAAAGACACGGTTGGCTTCACATTCAAAACTCAATCAGTGTGGCTGACTGTTAGCAAACTACACCAAGACAACAGTAAGAAGGACAACAGGCGGGGGGATGGGTTAGTGGCAAGGCGATTGTTCAGGATGTGTGAGTTTAACCAGCACTTAGAAACAAAAATGAAAAACAATGGTCTCAAACACAGGAACGAAAAAGTGAACAAAATCTACGATGACTCCTGATGAAAGCTTGGTAAACTAACCAGGAAAAGGTCGCCCTCCACTTGATCAGGAACTCCTCCCGCATCTCCAAAGCCAGCATCACAATCAAGTGCTTTCCCGGGAAGATCAGTAACAATACAGGGCCTCTCTTCTTCTTTTTAAAAACGTTATTTCTATTTAATATTGTTACTGTATATGTGTGTGTGCGTGCATAATGTGTGGGGATACGTCATACACGTGGAGGTCGGAGGAGCACTTCGTGGAGTCAGTTCTCCTCTTCTGCCTTCATGTGGGGTCCAGGGATCACACTCACCGTTGCAGGTACAGCAGGGTACTTTATCCACGGAGCCATCTTGCTGGCCCGCAGGGTATCTACTCTTGCCATTTCTGTGAAGTGTTGCTCTTGGAGGAACTAGCCAGCACCCTCAAGCAAGGAAAGAAATCAGAGGCATCCAGATGGGGAAGTAAAAAACAATAAATCTTCCACATCCAGCACTCTTATTTATGTGGAATTCTAGTGGGATGCACCACAAAGCTGCTAGAAGCAATGGGATTTTGGTGGCGATAGATCATTCTACAGAAATTCAATATTTGTTACATGCTATCAGCAGGTAATTGGAAACCGAAATAAAAAGAGGGGGCCCGGTGAAAACCATACATCTAAGGAAAGTTATAGAAGCCCGTTCCCTAGGACTATAAAATATCACTGGGAGAAATGAGCGGAGACGGGAGAAAGTCAGAAAAACTGATTATCTTCATACCGGTTCTCTTCAACATCATCTGTGACCTGATTTGATCTCAAATCAGTTTTAATCACCCACAATAAGGGGTTGACAACTGCCCATAACTCCAGCTCCAGGGGATCTGATGCCCCGTTCTGGTCCCTGTAGGTATCCACATGCAAGTAAATAGAATTAAAAATCTTTGAAAACGACGACAGCACCTTCTCCCATGGTGCCTTCACTGTGAAGGCTCTTCAGCCCTTGCCCTGGTTTTTGGCTCCACCATATGGTCATCTTCTTGGGACCTTTTAGCATTGGCTTCCCTCATCTGTGGAATACGGTAATGCTTACCCTAGAGGATTTTTTTTTTTTTTTTTTTTTTTTAGGAAACTCAAACATCTTACTGATTAGCGTAACTCGGGTATGTATTAGAATGCCACATAGGGAGACACTATTTTAGGGAGGCTGATTTTTTTTTTAAACTGCTATTGTCATCCTTGTATCTAGAGCCCAGGCTGGTCCCACACAGTATCCCATACACTGATGTCCACTCTTCAGTCACCTGCCTCTGACTCCCTGTGAGGGCAGAGAGTGTCATACTGAGAGGCATCTGGCTGCATCCCATGGGTTGGAGACTAGGATTAGGTGGAAAGAACTGGAATCAGAGGAGAAGGTGACAGAGAGGAACCGAAGAGGCGTGTAAGGGCAACAGGCTTCTAAGTCGTCTGCCTTCATCGCACGCAGCTGTGCGACCTCAGGTAAGGCAGCCCAACCCTCTCTCCTTACCTATCCTCGAGCTGTAAAATAGAGAAAATACATTTATCTGAGGTGGTTGTATGATTTTATGTCATAGCCACAATACCTCTGCTCGAGTGAGCTAATATGTCTGCTGGATCTTGGCAGATAGTAGGGTATTCAAATGCAGGGATAGGAGAAGCAGCAGAAGGGGAGGAAGGGAAGTGGATGTAATCGAGGGTACATTGAGACCACTGAACTGGACCACTCCATGGGGAGAAAGAAAGATTTATTGGGGACCAAACTGCTGATGCTGTCTCTTGGGGTGGGGGTGGAGAGGCAGAGAACCACAAAGCAGTGAGGTTAGGAGAAAGCCTTGTTAGTTTTAAGGGGACAGGTGGCAGAGAGTGGGGTGGGGGGCAACACGCAAGCCAGAACAGCCTGAGGGATACTGTGGGGACTTGGATGTTGCAGGCCTCTTGAGTTAATCGGGGACTAGATGCCCATTGCTGGACATAGTTGCTGTAGGTGGCAGATAAGGGAAGTAGTGGTTTCTGACGAACACCGATCCATGAGGTTTCTGAGGAATGCTGAGTTTAGGTTTGTGTTTACCTGATTGCAATCCTTCTGTTTACCTGGTAAGGACAGCCTGAGTGTCAGTGGCACTGCCAGCTTTGGACCAAACAGTGGGGACAGTACCTTGGACTGAGGGATTGGGAACAAGAGAGAGGTCTGGATGGGGAGTGTGGGCGAGGGCTCATGGCCTGAGAGTTTCATTAGGTTGGAGGGAAAGTCTCAGTGAGGGCACTCCTACAGTGAGGAGAGCAAGGAGGACAGTGTGTGTGTGTGTGTGTGTGTGTGTGTGTGTGTGTGTGTGTGTGTGTGTGTCTGTGCACATGTGTGTATGTCTGTTTGTATGTCTGTGTGTCCGTGCACATGTGTATATGAGTGTGTGAATGTGTGTATATGAGTGTGTGAAAGTGTGTGTGTATGAGTGTGTGAATGTTTGTGTGGTCTGTAAGTAGCAGAGTAGGATGTTAGTCTGGGGTTCTGGGGTAGGGAGTGCAGTTCTCAGAGGAGTGAACCTGGTTGGAGTAATGGCAGGGAAGGTTTAGAGGTTTGGAATAGTGTCTGAGTTAGGGTTTCATTGCTGTGAAGAGACACCATGACCATGGCAACTCTTATAAGGAAAACATCTAATTGGGACTGGCTTACAGTTTCAGAGGTTCAGTCTATTATCATCATGGCGGGAAGCTTGGTAACATGCAGGCAGACATGGTGCTGGGACAGCTGAGAGTTCTACATCTTGATCCAAGGCAGCAGAAAGAAGAGGCTTTCCTCCACACTGGGTGGAGCTGGAGCCCTAGGAGACCTCAGAGCCCACCTACATAGTGACACATTTCCTCCATCAAGCCCACACCTATTCCAACGAGTCCACACCTCCTAAAAGTGCTACTTCCCATGGGCCAAGCATATTCAAACCACCATAAATAGCTCTTTGGTTTTTGCTTTATTGAGACAGAGAATCTTGTTATGTAGACTTGGCTGGCCATACACTCCTGATCCCTCTGCCTTTGCCCTAGTGCTGGAAATACTGAGGTGTACCGCCTTACTCAATCTGTGAAGTAGCTTGTGGCCAGCAGGAAGGCTAGCCAGGGTGGGCACCTAGTACTCCCACCAAGCTCTTTCCTTGCACTGGGCTACTTGGAAGGATGAGACTGAAGGGGACACAATATCATGGGACACTAAATATTTTATTTCTTTCCTACTAAATTTGTTTAGCCTGGCTCAGTTTGGAAAATTCAGTGAGGTGATGGAGCCTGAGGGTTCTTATAGTATTAAGAGCCAATGGGAGTTGGGCATTTCAATACCAACTGTGGTGTTGGATAGCATCTTTCTGAGGGTCATGCAAGCTTGAAGAATGTGTTCTGAGGACTCGGCTGATTTCATTTTCCTGCCTGTCATCTTTCTTTCTTCCTTTCTTTATAAACTACTTGTTTTTGCTTGTTTGAGATAGGATATCTAGATCAATGTCACAGATGGACAATGTCACAGATGGGCAATGATGTCACAGATGGCAATGATATCACAGATGGACAGTGATGTCACAGATGGGCAATGTCAGACATGGATGGTCACATTTGTGTCTTTCCACAAAGTCAGAACTTATTGAAAAACAATGAATTCACAGGGTACAGTTGTCTCAATGGCAGTGATTTGCCAGATATCCCTGCTTTGCTTGGCAATCCCAGCTGAGGCAAACACAGGTTCTTATCCAATCTTATTACTTATAGTTCCCCAATGCTCACACATTACATACCATACAATAAATATATACATATTGTCTTAGACACTTTACTGTTGCTTTAAAGAGACACCATGACCAAGACAACTTACAGAAGGAAACATTTAATTGGGGGCTTGTTTACAATTTCAGAGGGTTAGTCCATGGTCATCATGGTTTGGAACATGCCAGCATGCAGGCAGACATGGTGCTGGAGAGTTACATCCTGATCCCAGGCATGAAAGGGGGCTGGGCAAGGCATGGGCTTTTGAACTCAAAGCCTTCAGTGGCACAACTCCTTCAACAAGGCCACCTCCTAACCCTTCCTAAACAATCTACCAACTGGGAACAAAACATTCAAATATATAAGCCTGTGAGGGCCATTCTTATTCAATCCACCACACATAAGTTACAGAATGACTGTAACTTTGGAAAGAAGCATTAGTGGCCGACACCAGGTTGAGAGCGAAACTGTAGAGGTGAAAGCACAGATCCAGATCCAGATGACGGGTGGACACATGGACAGTAGATTCAGATGGATGGGGGGCAGGGAGAGACAGAGAACAGGTGAGCAGACAATGTCACCAGCTGAAGCCTAGGAACAGTCACTGATGCACACACCAGGGCTGGAGCCCGGGGACAGGGCGTGGGCACACAGTCATTGACGTACACATCATCAGGTAGCCAAATGATAGGTTGGTGGGGGGGCTCTAGCTCTGGCAGATCTAGGTGTCTACCTCTTAATGGGGTCCAAGTGTGACTGTTACGTAAGGAAGTCTATCTTCCCTCTGATGTACCCAATAAGTTATTGGCTCTGGTTTACCTAATATGATTTTAATATCATACCATGGACCCTTACAGTTAGAAATCACACTGATGAACTCATAGGATGGTGCCTTTTCCAGTCCCTGGACATTTATTAGTCTGTGCTATGTGGGTGGTGCTGGATAGATGGTCCTCTTTACAAGTCTTTACCTTTAGAATGGACTCGAAAGCTGCCCGTAAAATGGAGTCCCTTATGGCAAGGTACAGTGTGGAAACCCAGTGGAGTAACAGAGTAGAGCCCAGCTTGATCTCAATACCCAGGTTAGCTGAGGATGGCCTTGAACTTCTGATAGTCCTGCCTCTTCTTCCCACATGCTAGACTTACAGGCATGTGACCACCCCACCTGGTTTACACGGCGGTTGGGATTGAACCCAGGACACAACGGGAAAGTACTTTACACACTGAGATTCAGCCCCAGTCTTCCTCTGTAATTTTTAAGCAGAGGTAGAAATGGAAGCTTCTAGAAGGCGTTGTTGACTCCCCAGCCAGGGCTGCTCTGCCAGTCTGACTCTTGCCCTCCGAGCCTATCACGCCAGCTTGCTGCTCTTTCCTCCTCCTTTCCCCGTTTCACCTTCAGAGACAGCTTTGCTCCTTGATCTCTGACTTCTTGTCAGCTGTGATTAATGAAGAAGGCTCACAAATACACGACTCTCTTCTGTACCCAGTTTACGACAAACAGATTAGACTGTTTAAGTCAGAAATAATGCTACTTAGCAAAGCTGGGTCTAGTGATGGCAGAAATTAAGGAGATTAATTTAAAGGTAAAAAAGAGAGCGACAATCATAGATCAACACCTGAAAAGTCCCGCCGCCTATACACATCCCTAATTGAGAAGTATGTGGAAGATTCCATCCGTGAAATTCAATTATCATGCAAGCCAAGTGGAAGCGCTTCCCCGGGGAAGGAACCCAGCAGCCGCATCAAAACGACCCCACCTGTCTGTTTTGGTGTCAAAAGAGTGAGAAGCCTGCACGATGAAATATAGAGCTTGCATCAGCTTAATGAAAAGTTAAAGGGTCTCTTCCTATAATGGGAGTCCCATCCCCCGACTCGCCCAGCCCTTGTCAGCACTGCTACTGGAGACTGATGGCAGACAGACTTGCCACCCCATCTTGACACTCCATTGTCCCAGCGTCAAAGCAGGGCAGGGATGGATGGAGTTTGCCAGTAACATCTCTCCAGCCCTATGCCCCTTCCTCTGATTGGGGGCTTCTCACAGGAGCAATCAGAAAAAAAAAAAAAATCCTGGAGACAACAGCTGTAATGATTACAAATGAACCAGTGGTAATTGACTGGCTTGTTAGCTGCAGGAGGGGGCGAAGTGTGGCGAGGTGGGTGGGGGAATCTCCTCATCTCTGTCCCCGGGAGCTGCAGAAATCTACTCTTGCAACCTCTGATCTTGAGGTAGACGGGATGCTCAGAGTCCCTTTGGGTTAACTGCCTTGTGGTATTGGTGGTGGGTGGAATCTTGTTCCCTTCTGGAGCACAGAGGCTTATATCATCTGCAAAGTGCTTCCCCATCCATCAACTCAGGAAAAAAACCCTGGGATAATGTTTCCCGTTATATAGAGGAAGAGGTTGAAGTTACGAGATTGATTGCCCTCTTCGTTTGCCGGATTCCCTTCTAATGTATGTAGCACCAAGATGTCCATTTAGGCTTTAAGAGACTCAGTCTCTGGGGAGTCATATTCTGGTGGGGAGGATTAGCCATAAGGGATGTGAAGGTCACCAAAGGTCAAGTGCCAAAGGGTTATGGAAGAGGGATGCTTTAGAGAAGTCAACAATGGGAGAGGTGGCATGTGTGGTCCCTCTGAGAGCTGGAGTGAAGCCTATCCTGGTTACCACAGCAACTCACGTGTTTGGCAGAGTGGTTTTCAGAAGTAGCTGGGTAAGAAAGAAATGAATGGAGGATGATGGTGTCTCTTCAGAAAGGCATTAGAGAATAAAGAGACATTGGAGAATTTGAAGACGAGGCAAGTCATGACGTCTTGACTAAGAGAACAGGAAACCCGAAAACACAGCTTGTGGCCCTGAGGACAAGCAGCTATTGGTGCTATCTGTGAGCGTGTGTCCTGCGAGTCTCTTCTGCACTGTCTCATCTCATGCAGGGTGACAGTCGGGACAGCTCCTTCACACCCAGCCCCCTTCTCTCAACAGCACTGGAGCACTGCTCTGCAGACCATCTGTGCCTCTTCTGTGACTTTTCAAATTGTTCTCTCCCCGCCCCCATCTCAGGAGGGATTTTGCATTCTAGTGGCTAGTTCCAGATACAGGCAGGACTGATAGAGAAGAGCAAGCTTTGAGAGCATGTATGTGTGTGTGTGCATATGTGTGAGTGTGTGCATGTATGTGTGTATGTGTATATGTATGTATGTGTGTGTGCATGTGTGTATGTGTGCATGTGTGTATATGTGTGTATGTGTGTGCATGTGTGTATGTGTGTGCATGTGTGTGTGTGTTCATGTGTGTATATGTGTGTGTGCATATATGTGTGTGCATTGTGTGTGTATGTATGTGTGTGTGCATGTGTGCATGTATGTGTATGTATGTGTGTATGTATGTGTGTGTGCATGTGTGTATATATGTGTGTGTATGTGCATGTATGTGTGTATGTGTATATGTATGTATGTGTGTGCATGTGTGTATATGTGTGTGCATGTGTGTTCATGTGTGTATGTGTGTGTGCATATATGTGTGTGCATTGTATGTGTGTGTGTGTGTGCGTGTGTGTGCGTGTAAGACTGTAAATTGTTTGATGCAATGTCCAGTGGACAGTGACAACCCACCAAGGTGACTCCTCACCCTAACACTCACTAACACTGCGTTATTTTGAGTGCCCCTGTGCCTCAGTCTGGAAGGGATACTCGATACTTTTCTTGATGCTGTGACCTGACAAGGATCTTGAGGAAGGGTTTATTTGGGGTCATGGTGGGGAAGGCGTGTGACGGAGGCTGCTTGCTTACATCTGGGCAGATGGGGAAGCACAGGGAGATGACTTCTGGCGCTCAGCTCTGTTTTTCTTTTTATTCAGTCCAGAACCCCTGCCTGTGGGATGATGTTAGCCACGCACAGGCTAAGTCTCCCTCTTCAGTGAAGCCTCCCTGGGAGAACCCTCACAGACATGTCCATAGGTAGGTTGTCTAGGTGAGTCTGAATTCTGTACAGTTGACAACCACAGGAGAGTGTCCCCACCCCCGCTGTCCTCCCTGAGCAGGAAGGGTTGACAGCGTGGCCTCATTTCTCTGCCTTACCATTTATGTCTGGGCCAAGTGGATCTGTCAGCCACAGGAACAGCCTAAAAGGCAAAGACTCATGAAGGAGAAAGCAGAGAAGGTCAGCCCGTCTCTAATGATAGTTCTGTCATTTCCAACCCATCACCTCAAAATAATAGTGCATCTGTCCGGGCCGCGTGGGAGGAGGAGGTTCCAAGAAAACTTGGATGTTTGTGTTGCAGGTCCTTCTGCATCTGTAATCCCTATCTGTGCCTCCTGGGCTGACCCCCATGGAGGGTACTGTCCTTTCCCATAGGTCACCAACTTAGGATAGGTCCCTAGGAGGTGACAGGAGGTCAGAGAAGGGAAGGAGAGAGAAGCCAGGGTATCACCTCTCTGCTTCTTTCCTGCTTTGGCATGTCTCAGGTAGGGTTTGGGTCCCTTGTGGCCATGGCATGTTCCAGTTGCTTCTCCATAATGTCAGTTCTCCCTAAGCGCTTTGTCCCCCCTGGTGACTGTGGTTCCCACTGTGGTTGGCAGGGCGGATTCTCCTCCTCCTCCTCTCATAAGGGGTTCCCTTCTTTTTTTTTTTTTTTCCTTTTTTTGGGGGCTGGGGACCAAACCCAGAACCTTGCGATTCCTAGGCAAGCGCTCTACCACTGAGCCAAATCCCCAACCCCAGGGATTCCCTTCTTAAAGACTCTTCAATGGATAGATTTCTATTTGGCATCTGCCAGGTGTCTGGTGAGCATCAGGAGGGAGGGAAGGTTCATGAGACATCAGGAAAGGGTATGAATGGGCCTAACTGTGTGCTTTGTGTCTCCTGCAGGTGGTCACAGTCACTGGAATTTAACAAAGCTCAGGCTAGGAAAGAACTCTATGACCCTGACAGTGCCAGTTCACGAGTCCCTACTGGAGTAGGGGTGGGCTTTCCGGTAATGGAGTGGCTTCTGAGTCACCTCTTACAAGAGTAAGCAACCCCCACCAACATTCCTGTTAGTAATCTCAACAAAAACTCATCGGGTTACCAAGTTAGACATTGGCACAGTCCTTACTTTGGTCAGCTGTGGGTTCTCTTCCTGGGATGTGTGTGTGTGTGTGTGTGTGTGTGTGTGTGTGTGTGTGTGTGTGTGTGTGTGTTGCATTTTCCCAGTAACATTCACATAACAAGGCTCCTTCCTTGTTCTTCTCTGGACATGATCTATGGTAAGAGTTTGGTGTTAGATGCTTAGTGGACACAGAAGTTAGGCTCCCATTTCTTCAGAAGCCTTGCATTATGGTCCTAGACTCACCCTCCTAAACTGTAAGCTGGTCCCACAGTAAATGATTTCTAAGTCTCCATGTTTTCCAGCAATACTACAGTAACTGAGATATCCTGCCTTCCATCACAGCCTGCCTAAGCAGAGCAAGGTTTTGTGGGAAAGAGGAAGAGGGGACTCTTAGGGCTGAGTAGGACTGGTTCAAATCCTGCATCCCTTTGCATGCTGGGTGGTCTGCGCGAGCCAGTCCAGCTCTCTGTCCCCTTCCTTTCGTGTAGACTTGGGCGATGTTAGTCACCAGGCTCCAAGGGTATGGGAAGGATTGTGTGTGGTTATGAACTAGAAGGGCTGGACCCCAGGCCTGGTCCTGCGTCCCTGAGCCTGCTCACCGTCATCTTGGAGCATCTGTGGAGGGTGCTCATGGAGAACACAGCTTCCTACGTCCAACTTCCCTCTCCCCTACAAAGTAGAATTTATTTATTTATTTTTAAAAGATTTATTTATTATGTATACAGCGTTGCACCTGCATGTACACATGCAGGCCAGAAGAGGGCATCAGATCCCATTACAGATGGTTGTGAGCTACCATGTGGTTGCTGGGAATTGAACTCATGACCTCTGGATGAGCAGACAGTGCTCTTAACCGCTGAGCCATCTCTCCAGCCCCACAAAGTGGCATTTATAATGTCTCCCAAAGTGCATCTGTAAGGTCAGAATTGACTTAAACCCCTATTCCCACTTGAGGAAAAGCCAGTGGTCACTACAGTTTCTATAAATTCTCAGTTTTCCTGTGATTGCCTTTGTTTTTGTTAATCTTATCTCTAGATTGTCCTTCCTCGTGTGTGTGTATGTGTGTATGTGTGTGTGTGTGTGGTCCTGTGTGTGTATATGTGTGTGTGGTCCTGTGTGTGTGTGTGTGTGTGTGTGTGTGTGTGTGTGTGTGTGTGTGTGTGGTCCTGTGTGGTCCTGTGTGTGTGTGTGTGTGTGTGTGTGTGTGTGTGTGTGTGTGTGTGTGTCCTGTGTGTGTGTGTGTGTGTGTGTGTGTGTGTGTGTGTGTGTGTCCTCTGTGTGTGTGTGTGTGTGTGTGTGTGTGTGTGTGTGTGTGTGTGTGTGTATGTGTGTGTGTGTGTGTGTGTGGTCCTGTGTGTGTGTGTGGTCCTGTGTGTGTGTGTGTAGGGTATTGTTTGTCAGAAGGGACCCTAGTACTCACAGAATAAATAGGCAAATCACCACACCTACATTTTAAAAAACAAAACAAACAAAACAAACCCAACAAAAAACATGGTTGTGGAGATCTGAACTCAGGTTCTCTATGTTAGTAATTCTAGTCTCTGCCCAACAGTCACCTAGCAACAGTCACCTGCCAGAATCAATCAATCTCTCTCTCTCTCTCTCTCTCCCTCTCTCTCTCTCCTCCCCCTCCATGTTCCTGGCCGCCAGCCTCTTCTTCTTTTCTTTCTCTTTCTGTCCTTCTCTGTCCTCTTCCTTTCTCTACCTCTACCCTCTCTCCAGGTCCCCCTCCCCCAGTAAACCCCCTTATAAAAGGCCTACTAGGCCTAGGGAGGCCTCAGCATGGGTCCACTGAGGTACTCCCTCCTGCACCACACCACCAGTTTTATAAAACATGACATTCATGCATACCTTCCATTCTGAGCCATTCCAGCCCCTTGTCTTGTTTCTTTCCTACCATGTTAATAAGATGTGAAGTGACACCCACCCCCCCCACACACACACATTCACTATCTTTTGAGACAGAGTCTTGCTGTGTAATCCCGACTGGACTTGAGTTTAGGATCTTTCTGCCTCTGTTTCCCGAGTGCCTCACCACGCCGGCTGCTTCTACTGCTGTTACAAGAATAAATTGTTCATCAAACAGGACGAAACTTGCACTTTGCCACCTCGGCTCCAGGTTTATTTCCTTCTTTCTCTTTTGTTTGGGGAACAAAGTCTTCCCATGTAACCCTGGCTGGCTTGGTGCTTCCTACGTAACTCATTCTTCTGCTTCAGACTCCTAAGTACTAACCACTGGGATTCCAGGCATGTGAGACCACATTGGACCCCAGGTCCCTCCTTATCCTTCTTCCTGGATAATCAATCTGCTATGAACTCAGTTCTCAGCATACTGGCTATGCCACCTGGTTCCCAGGCTCTGCCAGGGCCTCCGGTGCCAACAAATACCTTTCATGTCCCTCTAGGGCAGAGCCAGGACGGGCACCTGATGGTCAACATATGCTTTTGTCTACCTCTTCAGCTCCTGTCCAGAGGTCAGGGGTCACGAAGAGGTGCAGTGGCAACTGTCCTCTCCCTTCTATCCTGAGCTCTGGTCCTACTCCAAGAACGACTCCCAGGGTGACCCTGGACATCTGGAGATACTCTCCCTGCCTCTATGTCCTTACCTGCAGGTGAAAGTGTAGCCCTGTCTGGCACCCCAGAGACTGTCTTGAGCTGGACAAGCATGGGGGCCTGGGCCTGGTGTTGCCAGAGTGCTCTCTCACATGGAGCCTGCACGTTTCCTTGACCACCCTGTCTCCTCACCTTGCCCTGTGCCACTGGATGGGATTCCATCTATCACACCAAGCCCAGACTACATAAAAAAAAAAATCTGGTCACAATGTTATGTGGGTTTGATCCCAGTGTCAGGCAGGTAGAGATGGGCAGATCCTGGGGCTCACCTGCCTCATGGGTAAGCCTCAGGTCCCAGTGACAGACCTTGCCTCAAAAGCCAAGATGCGAACCCTCTGAGGGGTAATGCCTGAGATTGACCTTTGACCTACAGACATATGCACACCCTCACAAGTGCACCCACATAAACATGGCTGCACATGTACAGCCATACGCAGAGACTCTTTAAGAGCACATTACAGCATCTCATCTACTAAACCCAGGCCCAAGGGCGCCGATTCTGAAGCTCTAGCTCAGGTCAGGGCGGCAAGGGGCCCTGTTACTCTAAAGGGGAAGGAAGACCCAGATCCCTGAGCCTCAGCCTTTGCTCCCGCTCTCCTGCACAGTCCTCCAAGCTGTCACTGCCTCTCCTAGGTGGCACAGCGTGATCCAGGTCATCCTTCCTACAGCCGACCAGACAGAAGCTGCTGCTGCTTTGGAAAGAAAATTATGATGAGCACAGAATTTATAATCCGGCGGGTTCAGCAGATATTTGTATGCTTCGCTGAAATGTGCACTTTCAGATCGATTCCACGCTGTATTTTCTTCAAATTATTATTCTAAGCTTGCAAAAAACGGAGCATGTTACTGATGCAAAAATAATAAACTCAGGAAGTCTTTCATTAGTCTTCCCTCTCGAGAGTCTGCAGAGGGTTTAAGACGTTGAGAAAGTCTGGGACAAATCCAGGACTTCTGACGAAGAGGTTGGAAGGGTGGCGTGCCCAGTGACTGATATGGGGGGCTTCACGGGGGCAGGCTTGAGGGAGGTGTTCGTCCTTTTCTGGAGCCGTGACACAGTTCCCTGGGTTACTGACTTCAAGGAGGCTGATGAGTTTTGCTCTTGGTTTCAGGTTCATGGTGACTTCGTGGTGAGAGACAGAGGAGAAGGAGGCTTCTGAGAGGGCGGGAAACAGAGAGCCAGGGAAGAGTCAGGGCAAAGTGCACCTCAAGAGATGCTTCCTCTGGTCCTATTTTCCAAAGTTGCCACCACTGCCTCGTACCAATTAGTGCTCTTATTGTTGTGATCAAATACCTAACCGAAGCGTAAGGAGGGGGAGGTGTGTGTCACTTGGCGCAGGCTTCAGAGGAGACCGACCCTCACGGCCAGGAAGGTGCTGGCCATTGCCTCATCCTGGCAAGGGACCGGAAGCAGGACCGAGTTGTAACATTCTGAGGCCATTCTGGGGGTGTGGGGTAGGGGGGCACTTTCACCAACTCAGTCCTGCAACCTCCTCAAAAGAGCAGCAGCAACTGAGTACCAGGTCTTCAAGACATGAGTCTGTTGGGGACCTTGCAGATTCAAACCGTAAGGATGGGGGTCTGTTTGTTTTGTGGTGCATGGAGGAAAATCTCAGGGACAGTGGGGAATGAGGACAAGCAAGCCTGGACCTTACTTAGGAGGGTTAGAACTTTTCCAAGACAGATGAGATATGTCAGAGATGGAATTTTCCGTGAAGAGGACAGATCTCAGCTGTTTTTTGCTCCCTTAGCAGAAGTTGAGAGTAGGGCGGGGAAGGAACAGTACATAGCAAGATGATGGTTTGTCCGTCCGTCCATCCATCCATCCATCCATCCATCCATCCATCCATCCATCCATCCATCCATCCATCTATCTATCTATCTATCTATCTATCTATCTATCTATCTATCTATCTATCTATCTATTGGGTTTTTTGAGATAGGATTTCTCTATGTAGCTTGTATCGTCCCAGAACTCATTCTGTAGACCAGGCTGGCCTTGAACTCAGAGATCTATCTGCTTCTGCCTCCCAAGTGCTGGGATTAAAAGCTACCACCACCCAGCTGCATTAAGTGGTTTATAAATTTTATCTGGCACTAACATTCTGCCACCATATGCCATAAAGGGTTGTTGATTCAATCCAATTCAGATTAATTCAAAGGCCCCAGTCAAATATGCTGAGCCCAAGAAGCATGGGGATTTGAGTAAGAATGGCCCTCGTAGGCTCTTATATTTGAATGCTTAATCATCAGGGAGAGGCTTTATTTGAAATTATTAGAAGGATTAGAATGTATGGCCCTGTGGGGAGGAACTATGTCATGGTGGGGAGGGGAGCTGGGCTTTGGGCTTTCGAAAGCCCATGTCAGGTCCAGTCTCTCTCTCTGCCTGTAGATCAGATCGTAGCTCTCAACCACTTCTCCAGCGCTTCCATGCCGGCTATCTGCTGCCATGCTCCCTGCCATGGTGATAATGGACGAGGCCTCTGAAACTGTAAGCCAGCCCCACTTAAATGCTTTCTTTGACAAGAGTTGCCTTGACCATGGTGTCCCTTCACAGCAACAGAAAAGTGACTAAGACACGGGCCGTTTCATAAATTCTCCTATTAGTCCCTGAGGACTGTCAGAAAGCGATGATCCTCAGTCTACGTGGTTCTATTCTGTCATATTTGAGACCCAGTCAGGTGGGCCAGCACTGCAATCCAGAGAGGAAAGGAACTGTTCCAAGGCAGTGGAGCAGAGCCACAGGAGGATTTCTCAGAATTTGGCATAGCCAGGAAAGCATAGTAAGGTTGAAATGAATGATGTAAAATTTCTATTGGCACTTGGTCATTTCTACAGGCTAATGGTTGGGTTGGCCCTGGGGTCGATGGGCCTGCAGGGCTTCCGTGTTGGCTGCAGAGATGAGGGGCTCTTGAGATGGGTGAATGATGAGAATCTAAGGGCTCATGACCCATCCCATTTAGGCACTTACCAATTAAAACAGGTTCGTGTATCACTGATAGCAACTTGTTCCCTACCGTCCCAGGGAGCGTGTCTTATCTGAGCACCTCTGACTGATGACGAAGCAAATCTCTCTTGTGATGTCAGCCCATTGGTTAGTCTTAGCCAGATGCCCGGGTACCACATTTCATTTTTGCTCCCGCTTTGTCCCTTTCTTTAGACACTTGAAGGTCATCAAGTCTCATGAAACATTGGGCATTTTAATCTCCAGGTTGATGGCCCAGATTACCCAGTCATTGGGACTCCCCTGAATCTGGTCCTGTCCCTATCCTATTCTCTGACTTTGGATATATATCTTGATTTCTCACTGCCCCTAGAGTGTGACACAGAGCTCTAGACTCAGGGTGGGCACATCCTGGAACAAACCCATTCCTTTCTAGCACGTTTCAGGGCTAGAAGCTGCTCCTATATCAGCTATGTGACTTGTGACCTGTCATTCATAAACCAATGACCTGGTTCCACATAAGGGCTCCTGAGTTTTCTGGGCATGTGGAAAGGGATGGGGCAGGTTGAACACTGGAGAGTACCAGTGGTAAGGTGGTTTGAAGTTCAGAAATCTGGGTTAATTCTAGACCCATGGAATTGGATATTCTGCTTTCCATCAGATCTCTGGAACATCAGATCTCATAGACATTGTCTTTCACTTTCATGGGCCTCAGAGTCATGTTCGGCTCAGCCTCTCAAGTGCGTCATTCGTCCTAAAGCTCCACGCGGGCCATACCACTCACACCCCGTGGAAGGGCTCCTGATCTAGTTTGGATTGTGTAGTGGTTTGAATACGCTTGACCTGGGGACTGGCACTATTGGGAGCTGTCACTGTGTGTCACTTTTGGGGTGGGCTTTGAGACTCTCCTCCTAGCCACACAGGAGACAGTCTACTCCTGCTGTCCTGTTGGAACAAGATATAGATTTCTCAGCTCCTCCAGTGCCATGCCTGCCTGGATGGTGCCATGCTTCCTGCCATGACGATAATGGACTGAACCTCTGAACCTGTGAGCTGGCCCCAATTAAATGTTGTCCATTATAATAGTTGCCCTGGTCATGATGTCTGCTCACAGCAGTAAACCCTAACTAAGACAGATAGTAAATGTTTCCTAAAGCCTTGCGTGCAGAGTTGTGGGTCCTAGATGGTCTATTGGGTAATGATGGGTCCTTTAGTAAGTGGGGCTAGCAGGGTAGGTGACTGGAGCATGCATTTGAAAGGATCTCATGCAGATCCTCTAGTTGGCTACCCTGAGGCAAATGGTTCTATTCCACCAATACTTTCCACCGTGATGTTCTGCCTGGCTGCATTCCTAAGAAATGGAGCAGAGCGACCATGCGCTGGAACTACGAAACTGTGAGCCAAAAGGACCCTTTCCTCCTTTTAAATCGATTCCCTCAGGTACTTTGTCATAGCAGCAGAAAGCTGACGGACATTCCTGTTGGTTTTAAGATAAAGTATAAACGTCGGCATCATGATTTGGCTCGTACCTGGGTATACCCTACTCGCTAACCTGTAAGCCTCCCCACATCTCACACTAAGCCCCACGGTGCTCCTCGAATTGCCAGTCTCTCCCAGCTCCCTTTGTACGTTCTTTATTTGTTTTCCGGGATTCCATTCTCAAACTGAGAAATTTTTCAGCCTCCAGCCTGTTCCTCAGTTGCTGCTGACTTGCATGGAATCCCATCTAACCCTCTGGGATGGCTTGTTTTCTGTGTCTGACTAACTGGGCCATGGCATGCCCCCAGAGTGTTTTTTCTTTCTGGATATTATCTACGAGGTGCTCCTGGAGGAGGTGAACATTGGAGGCAGTAGACTAAGGAGGTAGGTGGTATTGGTGGACCTTTTGCTGATCTGATGATGAAGGCTTCAGTAGAACATAAGATTGAATAAGAAACATTCTTTTTCTTTCTCTTTGGCTGTGTTTGGTGTGTCAGGCTTCTCCTGTCATCAGACATAGGTTGCGGCCACACCATTGCCCCTCCTGGATCTTAGGCCTTCAGACTGGGACAGAAATTGTAGGCCAGGTTTTTGTTGTTGTTGTTGGGTTTCCAAGATGCCAGCAGTCACCCTGAGACTTTTGTATTTCTAAATCTGCATGAACCAGATCCTTATAGAGAATGAATCCCCCTCATCCCCCGCACTTTCCAGTCTGCTTTGATGACCTACATTGGGCCGTCATCACAAGCTCACATGTGCTTTTCTCACCACACTGGATTCCCTGGAGCACAGAGCACATCTGGTTTGTCTCAAGGTTCTCAGTAATGTTGCATTGCTAAGTCAGTCATCAAAGGTCATGGCGTCCTCAGAAGAACTCACCGGAGGGAAGGCTAACGGAGAAAGTTCATTCTTCCTCTTACATGCATAGTTTCTTTTTAGATTAAAGCTCCTTTAAAATTATTTACAATTTGTGCTCTGTCAAACCCAGCTGCAGCTAGGTAAAAAGGAGATACTGAAGCAAGCTGGCATTAAAATAACGGCAAATTTTGTCTCCTTGCTTGTTTTGATTTTCTGAAGCAGTGTCATACACAACCCAGGCTGGCTTTGAACTCCTAGCGTGTGCTTTTCAACTATAATTTGAAAGTAGATCGCATGTCTGAACCCCAGTTTTCCTGAAAAGCAGAAATCATCGAGAGATGGGTTTGTTGGCTGGTGGTCCACTTGGAGAAAGCAGCTCCAGAGAGTGGAACAGAAGGAAATGTAAGCCCCAGCTTTGTAAAAGGGCAGCTGCTGCGGGCACCTGGATCCCGTCTTCCTGAGTTCTTCCGGGAAGCTGTGCTCGAACGCCTCACGTTCAGGACTGTTTTCCACAGGTGTCCATTCCCCGTCAGCGGAAGGTTTCCCACCTGACAGAGCTGAACTCTCAGCCTGTTCATATTTGCATGATCAATCAGATGTCTTACTTGAACTCAGCAAGAAGCTCTCAGGTCAAAAAGCAAGTGCTGGGCTGGGGATTTAGCTCAGCGGTAGAGCGCTTACCTAGGAAGCACAAGGCCCTGGGTTCGGTCCCCAGCTCCGGAAAAAAAAGAACCAAAAAAAAAAAAAAAAGCAAGAGCAGAGCGGAGGTTGCCACGAGCCACCCTGATCACCCACCCGGTTGCCTCTAAAACAGCTGGAGAGGAAAGGTGTGAAAGCAAGCAGGTGCCATGTGGCATACAAGAGCTGGCCCATGCCAGACATTTAAGTATTTCCTAGCAAATAACTGTAGCCTGTTTCAAATTAATATGAATCAAAATTACATTTCTTGTCTATTTCATTTAAGACACTATCAAGCTGGGTATAGCGGCTCATGCCCGTTATCCCAGCACTCTTGAGGCTGAGGCAGGAGAACAGCTCTGAGTTCCAGGCCTCCTCACACCTCTCCAGAGCCTGTTCTGGTGAGATGTACGAACATGGCAAACAAAGTGCAATGCTTTGTGATTTGTAAGTATTCTCGCGCGGCTGGAAACGTATCTACTTTATACAAAAAACGACTGCTGTTAGGAAGGAAGTAATACATTTAAAATACCTATCTAAAGCTTGCCCTGGGGGAGTCCTTAGTTTGATTTGTGGGAAGATGCTATGAGGGCTGGCAGCAAGGCCGCTGTGTGCCCTCAGTAGGGTAGAGATGACGCTGTGCCATCTGTGGAGGGAGGTTGAGAAATGGCGGCCTCCACTTGGCTTCTGTCATTTGAATACTGGTAAGACATCACTCAGGAGAGCCTGCTGTCTTACAGGAGAACATCTTACTGCAGGAAGTCTGTACTCCTTCTAGAATATTCCAAGTTCCTTCCATATGCTCTCTCTCCTCCCCTCCCTTTTTTAATCATTTTTTTGGTTACGGATCTCGGCTTGACAAGACAGCTCAGTCTGTGTTCTGCAAGTGTCCGTGTCACTAGACAGGGTACTGTTTCTCATGAACTTGTACCACAGGGCCTGGAAATACTCAAAGGCATCCCATGAGATGCCTCGTCCCAAAAAGACCCCCGCTTTGCTCAGAGGGTCTATGCCAGTAGTTCTCAACCTGTGGGTCGCGACCCCTCTGGGAGCATTGAACTACCCTTTTACAGGGGTCACATATCCACCTCTCAGGTAGCAAAATACTTTCATGGTTGCGGTCACTGTAATATGAGGAACTGTATTACAGAATCGCAGCGTTAGGAAGGTTGAGAATCAGTGGTCTAGATGCAACTTAACTTCTCTCGGCAATCCTAGACTAAATGGCTTCTATGAGAACAAGATTCTCTTGCTTTGCCTCTTGGTTCAGTGGAACAAGAGCCCAGAGGGCCCGGATAGCTTCTAGTTCAGCAGATCCTCTGTTA
>NC_046154.1:728166-820666 GCF_011064425.1 Rattus rattus | reverse complement strand
CAGGGACACACTATATGTGGGGGAAGGAGAGAGAGGCTGGGCAGGGGAGCGGGCTCACTGAGTTCATGAACTCAAGATTTGAAAGATTTGAAAGAAGATATCCCGGAATGTAGTGGGTGACTTTGGAGGCAGTGGTGCTAAGTGGCCTTTTGAAAGTGGACAGCGCATGGCATAAGGACTTGGGTGCAGGTGTCAGGCAATGTTTGAATCTGAATTCTTTAGCTCTTGGGGTTGTGTGCTTGAAGCTGTCACTCAGCCGCCTGCCTGTGTCCCCTCTTGGAAGTCAGTAGGTTCGCAAAGACACCAAGGCCCTTGGCTGCTATGCAGAACCTTATTGTTTTAGAGAAGGAGTTATGCACTCTAGTATCCAGACACTGGAAGAAGTCTGCATGAAAGCCAGGGCAGGTGGGGCAGGGCAGGGCTGGGCTGGGCTGGGCTGGGCAGGGCTGGGCTGGGCTGGGCTGGGCAAGGCAGGTCTGGGCTGGGCTGGGCTGGGCTGGGCTGGGCTGGGCTGGGCAGGGCTGTGCTGTGCTGTGCTGGGCTGGGCTGGGCAGGGCTGTGCTGGGCTGGGCAGGGCTGGGCTGGGCAGGGCTAGGCAGGGCTGGGCAGGGCTGGGCAGGGCAGGACTGGGCTGGGCAGGGCTGGGCAGGGCTGGGCAGGGCAGGACTGGGCTGGGCTGGGCTGGGCTGTATCTGCTCTTCCAGCACCAGGCCATTCTATTACCTTTTTCCAAGGCTCAAATGGTCACCACCAAAGCTTTTTGCAGAAGCTTTTCTTTCTTTGCCCGGTCTTCCTTTAAGTCCCTTTCAAGAGTCGCTGTCTGCTTTCCCCTTGATAAGAATTTCACAGCAATTCACACACCCTGAGGGGTGAACGCATAGCAGATTGCTGGAGCCAGCCTGTAATTATCCATCCTTCTGCTGAGAAGGGGGAAGCACTCACTCGCACTGGGATGGATGCTGCTGGCTCCGCCACCTTTCAGTGTTGGCAGCGGCTGGCTCCATGGGGGCCCTGGTTGGGGGGAGGGCAGGGGGCACGGGGAGATGAGACTCTAACAGGCAGCTAGAGGTGGGACTCCAGATAGCAGGGATCAGAGAGAGGTATGGCTGGTGTCCAAGAATGGTCACACAGTGGGAGTGTTAGGGGCGTGCAGGTGTTTCCTGTGGAGAAAGTGGCGCAGGCCAGGCGGAGTGAACGCGGAGCAAGTGCTTTGGCTACATAAGAAGGTGCATAATGGGAGGCGAAGCTGGATCCACCATCAGCCCTAAGTGCCTTCCTTTTACCTTGGCCTTGGGCAGAGATTATAAACGAGCTTCCCTGGAACAGATGGAGACCTCGGATGAGCCTATTTGTCCCGTCGTGCTTTTGTTTTATTTTTAGTATGTTGAATTAGTTGCCAACCTGGAGAATTGGAAGATCTCTCTCTCTCTCTCTCTCTCTCTCTCTCTCTCTCTCTCTCTCTCCCTCCCCTCTCCTCTCTTTCTCTCTCCTCCCTCTCCTCTCTCTCACACAGAAAGAAAAAGAAAGAAAGAAAGAAAAAGGAAAGAAAGAAAGAAAAAAAGGAAGGAAGAAAGAAACAAAAAAAAAAAGGATTCCTGGCATTTTGGAAAAAGCTGTAGAGCTGGCGATCAGGGCTTGCCAAGCACGACTGTCATGTGTTTACAGACGGCATTGTGTGGGGAGAGAGTCTGCTTATCAGGTCTTGAAAGGAGTCTGCCCTGCCTCCTCAAATTAGAATCACAATAGAGGAAGATTTAATAATATGGAAGATATTCTTTTTTAAAGATTTATTTTTATTATTTCCAATTATGTGTAGGGGTGTATGTATGTGTGTGTCTCTGTGTGTGTGTGTGTGTAGGTGTGTATGTATGTATGTGTGTGTGTGTATGTAGGTATGTGTATGTATGTGTGTGTATGTGTGTGTTTGTGTGTGTGTGTGTGTGTGTGTGTGTGTATGTGTATTCTGTGTGGGATTTTGTACATGAGTACAAGTATCTGCAGAAGCCTGAGCCATCTCATGTCCTGGCGTTGGAATTATGGATGATTGTGAGCACCCTGATGTGGGTGCTGGGAACCGAACTGGAGTCCTCTGAAAAAAGCAGCAAGGCTCTTAACCACTGAGCCATCTTTTCAGTCCCTGAGGAATTCTTGAAATAGGCAAGAACAAAATAGAATATTAGCTTTGCAATGACATTTAGGACTTCTGCAGGTCTCTGGTGTGACTGACGGTGACCTTTGTTCCTTTGCTTGTCTCCATTTTCATGGGGAGCACACACAGCATGAGGTCATGTGGTCACATCCTGAGGTCCTGAGGTGAGCAGCTTTGCCCCCACAACATGCTCGCTGGAACTGGAGCTAGGGGGCAGCGATCATGGTTAGAAAGATAAGCCTCTTGTCTTTATAATGAGAACTATCAACATAAGCTATTAAAGTAGACCCGACCCAGATGATGGGTTTAAGGCCTTTCAGTTTCATAGTCACACATGGGCACCGGCTCTCTTCAGTGTGCTGGCTTTAGCCCGCTCTCCTCTGGGTCATTGACCTCACCACCTCTTCTTCTGTATCCTTCCTCCCGAGGACCCTCTGACCCCGTCTGCACTGAGCGTTTAGTGGTGAGACATCTTTGCATCTTCAACCCTCTGTCCTTGCCCCCATGTCACTGCTTATCCTCCAAGCATGAAGTTCCTCGCACCTCATTATCAAACCCTTCCATTCCACTGAACAGCATCATCTACTCTCTGTGGTCTGACTCAGCTCACTAAGTGATCTTGCTAACACTGTAGTGGCCTTTTCTCTGTGATCAGATACTTGAGAAACAGCAACTTAAGGGAGAAGGGTTCACCTGGGCACACACTTCAGGAGGATTGCAGTCTATCATGATCGGGAAAGCGTGTCTGCAGGAGCAGCAAGCAGAGAGTGCACAGGAGTGGGGCTGGGCTGTAAGACCTCAAGCCCCGCCCCCACAACCCACTTCCTGTAGCAAAGCTCCTCCTTTCATAGCCTTCCAAAGTAGCTCCACTAATTTTGGACAATACCTGGTAACCTTGGGCAAGTCCATCCCATCCAGAATGTTTATAAATATCTAATGTTGAAAGGATCACAGTCTGTAGCTATCATCCCTCTGGTACTTGATAATTTCTAAGGCACTTTCATGTTCGCCATTACCAACTGGTTTAGTCATAAGGGATGTGACTGGCTCCTCACTTGACTCTGGGTATCTGGCGGTGAGGCCAGGGCCTTTGTCTGATGATTTTATACATAAACAATCCAGTCAGACACATCAGTTAACTGGCAATAAACTAGAAAAACAAATTCAAAGAACAAGCAAAGGTAGGGTTTGAGCCAGTCACCCTTGGATTCAAATCCTGGAATCCCCAAGATGCCTGCTGGCCATAGGCAAGGTCCTAATCTCTCCGTCTACATGGACATCTGTAAAAAGGGTATACAGACTGGATACTGAGTGAAGGATAACTATCAACGTGCTGGAAACTCCACATCAGGGACTAAGGGAAAAGGCCAACTCTTCAGAATGTTTTGGATCTATGGATTGACTTACCCAAGATCAGTTGATAAGTTAATGGTGGGACTAAGGCTAGAATTCAAGTATTTTTTTCCCCTATCCCTAGGCTATCCATTGCTGCATTGAAAGGATCCTGGACATGTGGCTGGAAGTTGGTCATTGACTTCTCTGCCAGGGGTTGCTTCCTTTTCTTTGCTGCTGGGCAGACAGGGAGGGGGTGCTTCTCACCCTGACTGAGCTGTCCTCAGCCACTGCCATGTGGCAGCCACCACCTGCCCCCCCCCCCGAATTAGGAGCAGGCATAGCTCTCCTGGTTCTTCTCATCGGACCTAAGAGAGGACTAGTTGGGGTTGGGGGTACTCTTGATTTGTTGTACAGTGGAGTGGGCGGCTAGCAATCTTTCCCGAGCTAGGGGAAGGGACAGTGCCCCTGGATACATGCAGTCATTCCTGGACGTTGGCCATTCAGAAGCCAAAGGCAGAGAGGGTGCTGGACTACTGAAAAATGTGTCCCCAGGATGTGGGTTGGTCACCACTGCTGGTCCTTGAAAAGATGTGTGTGAGCAGGGGCAGGGGGGCATGGAGTTTGTACATTTGGAAGTATAAATTCTTCAGAGGAAAGGTAGTGTACCCTAAGGTAGATCCAAGCCATGTTACACAGGAAGCCAGGAACCCCAGTTTTAAAGCTCCAGTTTTGTGAAGCTTTATTTCATGCAAACATTTATCGAGAGCCCACCACGTGCCAACAACGCCCATATTCCTTTTATGGTGTTCCGGGATCATTCTTGCCTGATGCTATCCCAGGGAGCAGCAAGAGGAGGAAAGGTACTTTCTAAGCTGAGGCTGGAACTGAGATACACCCAGGCCCACAGATCCACCGAAAGAGCTCTGGTTTTCCCCAGCAATCAGATCGTTAAGGTCACGTCAGGAGGAAAGATATCTAGATAAGTGGGCCCTCCCTCTTCATAAGTGGGGACTCCCCTCCTCACACTGAGTCTCCAGAGATGGATACGCCTTTGGAACAAAAGCTAGTCTTAAAGTCCTGGCCTCAGACTCCAGAGGTCATCCCACAAGCACATATCTAGTGTGGATACAAGGTAGACGTGGAGAGTCTCCAGGACTGTCTCCATCTACTTGGTGACGTTGTTCAGTTAATGGCTGTAAGGATTTGGAGGTCGGGGAGCCCTGGCCTGGGCTTGGAGCAGGTGGTTCAAGGAAGGCATCCTGTGGATGTGACCTCTGAGTCAAAAGCTGATGTTTGAGGAGGTGGAGCAGGCAGAGAGAAGATTCCTGGAGGCAGGGGCTGGCGTCATGGTCACAAGGAGAGGTGAAGGTAACGGGTTGAGAAAGGCAGGGCAGGATTTCTACCAGAAGCAACTACTTGTTGGAAAAAGCCCCCATTACTACCACAGAATACCTAAGTCTAGGAAGGTTTTGTTGTTGTTGTTGTTGTTGTTTTTATATTTTTAAAGGTTCATTTTTCTTTTTAAATTATATGTCCATGTGTGAATTTGTGGACACATGACGCAGGTGCCCATGGAGGCCAGGAGACAGCATTGGATCCCTGGAGCTAAAGTCACAGGCCACAAACCATCTCATATCAGTGGTAGGAACCGAACTCTGGAAGGGCAGTACATCTGGGTCGTCTCTCCAGTGCTATCCGGGGCTTCTTTAATGAATAAAATGTGTTGGTTCATAGTTCGAGAGGCCAGGAAGTCCAAGATCAGAAGTATACATCAGAAGTAAACAGCAAGGGGGACACCCTTGCTGTTTCATTCCATGGCAGAAGGGAGGACAGTGAGAGGGAACTGGATTTGTCTATTAACAACAAATTCCTACAGTAGTGACATCAACCATCCACTGAACAGTGGTGCCTGTCTCCTTACATAGGTGCTTTAGGCATTAAGTTTTTAACACGTGTTTCTTGAGGTACAAATTAGAAGAATAGCAGGACCTCAGTCATCTAATCTCTTAATTTACAAGTATGGAAACTGAGGCCCAGAGAGGTCTCTGCTTTCTGAGGGGTAAAGTTGAGGATACATGACCTAAATGTTAACCAAGACCCTTGGGAGCTCCAGGTTCCCATTGATCACAGTCTTCTGTCCTGAAGGGGTTGTGGATACTCCCAGTTTGCTCTTGCAGGAATCTCCAGGGCAGGAACCAGGCATCATCAGGTGTGTGTGTGTGTGTGTGTGTGTGTGTGTGTGTGTGTGTGTGTGTGTTGTGTGTTGTGTGTGTGTGTGCATGCACGCATACACATGTGTGATAGTGTGCATGACTTTGAAGTCAGAGGTTGAGACTGGTCTTCCTCTATCACTTTCCACCTTCTATTTGAAACAAGGCCTCTTGCAGACCCTATAGCTCACTAGCCTAACTGGCTAGTGAGTTCCTGGGATCATCCTGTCTCTACCTCCTACACTAAGATTAAAGGTATATGCAGCCACACTGTCTCCGTTAGAGTTTCTCTTGCTGCAGTGAAACACCATAACCAAAAAGCAGGTTGGGGAGGGAGGAGATTATTCAGCTTACATTTCTATATTGCTGTTCATCATCAAATGACATCAGGACAGGAACTCACACAGGGCAGGATCCTGGAGGCTGTGGAGGGGTGCTGCTTACTGTTTTGTTCCTCATGGCTTGCTCAGTCTGTTTTCTTAGTGAACCCAGGACCACCAGCCCAGGGGTGGTGCCACCCACAATGGGCTGGGCCCTTCCTCATCGATTGTTAATTATGAAAATGCCTTATAGTCAGATCTAATAGAGGCATTTTCTCAACTAAGGTTCCCTCTTTTAGATAACTCTAGTTTACATGTCAAGTTGATATAAGGCCAGACACACATACACACACACACACACACACACACACACACACACACGCTCACACACACGCTCACACTCACAGCTTTTTACATGGGATCAGAACTCAGGCCCTCAAGCTTGCATAGCAAGCACGTTACCCATTGAAACATAAACCCATTCTCAGGCTTCAGTCCTGAGTACTTCCCCTGTGGTCCAGTGTCCTTGGGCTCACGTCAGTCTGGGATTTTGTTATATACAGACTCTGGAGTGCGATCTAAGCACAATGGATTTTTAAAAGTTTAAAATCGCACCGAGTTATGGGCTACATGTGCAGCATCAATCCATGTACAAGTGTGTACCGATCAAATCACGGTTATTGGCATAACCATCACCTCAAACAATGATCGTTTCTCTGTTAGGAGCAGGCAGAAATCCTTTCTGCCAGTCATTTGAAATGTTCAATTAATTGTTGTCAACCACAATAACCACAGTTATTGTAGTGTAGGCCCTGGGATTGCATAAAACTCCATATGCAGCACTGATGCTCTGGTCTAGGGGCAAAGCATTTAGCAGGGAGTCTGGAGGTCTTCATGGGTCCTGTATCTACCATCTTTCAACCCCCCCTTCCCCTCTTCCTCTCCCTCTCTCTCTTCTCTCTCTCTCTCTCTTACACACACACACACACACACACACACGCACGCACACACGGATACACATGCACACACATGCATACACACTCATGGACACACATGCACACACACATGGACACACATGCATACACATACTCATGGACACATGTGTACACACACATAGACACACATGCATACATACACTCATGGACACACATGCACACACACATGGACATACATATATGCACATACTCATGGACACACATGCACACACAGAGAAATACATGCACACACACACGGGTATACATGCATGCACTCACATGGACACACATACATACACATGGACACACATGCACACACATGCATACACACAAGAATACATATGCATATACACACTTGTGGACACACACATACACACACACATGGACACACATGGATACACATGCATGCACACACTCATGGATACACATGCATGCACACACTCATGGATACACATGCATGCACATATACACGGACACACATGTGTACACACATGCACACACATGCACACATACACAAAACCCCACCACCTTCCTCCTGACCCAGGCTTTTCAGTGCTAGTCTTCAAACCAAGAAGAGTTTTCCATGAGAACACGGAGCCCATAGATGGGAGCTGCCCACAGAATCACTGGCTGCTGTAGGTTCTGGGGGTCCAGAGCAGAGCTGGGGCTGGTATAATGGAGTGATGCAAGCGAAGGGCTACAGCATAGCATTTAAAGTGACGCTCCCCTTAGGTTCCTGCGGGTGCTGAGCCAGCACTTGTACAAACCAGTGAGTCAGTGTTCTTGCTCTCCCCTCACTGCAGTCTGAATCTGTGCAGGGAGTCCCTCTTTCTATCCCACTTCCTGCCCTCTAGCCTTACCCATCATATGATCATACTTTAGCTTGTCTCCTATTTTCTTCCAGAAGGCAGTATTAGCTTTGAGTCCATTCCGTTTTCCCAGGTGGAAGGCAGCTTCCTAGAGGAGTGGCTTTCTCTATGGCTCCCAGACTAGTAGCACTGGCCTCATGAGGAACCTGTCAGACCCATTGGCCCAGCCTGGTCTTTCCAGGTGGTTCTGATCTCTGCTCAGGTTCAGGACCTACTATCCTAGGAGTGACAGCAGGCATCAGCCCTAGATTGCAAACCTGGTGACAGGACCCTCTGGGCTTGTCCCACATCTCAACATAGGAGGAAGAGGAGGAGGAGGGGGGGGAGGAGGAAGAGAGGAGGAGGAGGAGGAGGGGGAGGAGGAGAGGAGGGAGGGGGAGGAGGAGGAGAGGGAGGAGGAGAGGAGGGGGAGGGAGGAGGGGGAGGAGGAGGAGGAGGAGAGGAGGGGGGAGGAGGAGGAGCATGTAGGAGATCTGTGCACGAGTCTTTCAGCTCTGACTTCCAGGGCCCCTGTCCTTTTGGGATGCACTCACCAACTTCTTGACTTCAGCCCAAAGTGCCCCTGGCAAAGTGCTCTCTGGCCATCTCCTGGGCCAGGCCGCACGCTGCAGCTTCCACTGTCTCCACGGACATCATTAGCTGGCCGCAGAGGTCTGACTTTTAGAAATGGAGTCTAAACAAGCAGAGGGATTTGGAAACCACAACCGTGGCCAGTGAAGGCCCTGTGAGCTCTAAATGTAATGAGCACCACAGAGGCCTTGCTGTGGCCACCCTGGCAGGATCAGCACGATTGGAAGAGGCTTGGAAGCATTCCTGTGACTGGAGGTCGAGTTAGGCACAGGCACACTAGACACACCAGACCCATCTCTCCCCAAGTAAGTCCTGTGTCCCAGTGGTAAAACTTCAAGGGCAAAGGCATTCCTTATTAAACCAATCCTAAGCGCTTCATAGGTGGAGACCAGCTGGTGTGTGTTGGGGGCTGGTAGAGGACGTGGACACAGGCCTCGCCCCTAGTCTAAGAGCAGCCTTATACTGGTGTCTAAGGTTTACAGAAGGCCTGCTGCCTTGGCTCTTCCTTACTGCTCTAACAGAACACCTGAGACTGAGTAATTTAATTACAGTACTCTGTAGCTGTCTTCAGACACCAGAAGAGGGCATCAGATCCCATTACAGATGGTTGTGAGCCACCATGTGGTTGCTGGGATTTGAACTCAGGACCTCTGGAAGAGCAGTCGGCGCTCTTAACCACTGAGCCATCCCTCCAGCCTGAGGCTGAGTCATTTGTCAGTTATTTATTTCTCATGGTTCTGGAAGCTTGGGGGCCAAGACAAAGGTGGATCCCAAGATAGCATTTTGAATTCTGCAAACTTAGGACAGGATGTGCACTGTGTCCTCACTGAGCAGGGGAGCAGAAGGAAGAGATCCTGTTCCCACAAGTCCTTTGCATGGCAACATGAATGGACTCATGATGGTGGAGCCCACTCATGTGACCTAATTCCTCCCACCAGGCCCCTCCCTCTAACACCACTGTACTGGGGGCTCCAACACGTTAGCTTGGTGGACACATTCAAACCACAGCACCTACTGTGTGCCATGTTATTCCAACCATGGATTCTCCATTGCTTACGCAATTAATTCTCACCAGGCATTGAGTCAGTGCCAGTGCCACTATCAGTAACATTATAAGTGCCTCTCGATACTAATCTTACAGTGGAAACAGGGGCATAAAGAGGTTAGGTAGCCCAAGCTGGCAGAGGCAGTGTTCCAAGTGGAATTCAGGAGATCTGGCTCCTGACTGCCTTTAGGCCCCAGCAGGCTCAGCTCCATCCTTCTCCACAGGTGGCAGGTCAGGCCCATGTGTGTTTGTTTTTAGACATTACATTATAATTTATTCATTTGTGTGTGTGTGTGTGTGTGTGTGTGTGTGTGTGTGTGTGTGTGTGTGTGTGTATGCACGCTTGTGCCACTGTGGGGGTCAGAGGGATTTTCTCTTGTTCTGTCACATGGGTCCCAGGAATCAAGCTTGGGGTTGTCAGGCCTGGCATCTGTTGCCTTTACCCAGTGAGCCACTGTAAGGGGCCATTGACCTCCCTGAGGCTGGGCTGAGGGCTGGATGATGGAAGGGGTAGTAGGTGGGAATTCAATCAGGGAAGGGCTGCTTTAGATGGTGGGCAGGGCTTCCTTTACCTGGATGACCCTGGCTTGTCCCAGCTCATAGATCAGCAGCCACCAAACCTCAACCTTCCTGGTCTCTGCCTCTTTACAGGCAGGACCCTGAGGTTCTGAGGTAGCAAGTTCAGCCTGTCTAAAGAAATCCAGCAGATCAGAGGCAGCCAGAGCCAGGGGCAGCTTCTCTCTCCATTGTGCGACATTTTAAATTTTCTTATAGTGGGAGCAATAAGAAACATACGGAGTTCCCCGCCTGGAGACCGGAACTCAACATCAGTGTCTGTATTTGTTCCTAGCTTCTGTGCCATGTTTTGTTGTGTGAAGAGGAATCTCGCTAAGGCTGCAAAACCACTGAGATCCCCACTGGCCCTGTGGCCCCTGCAGATGGCGGTCCATGGTCCATGCCTGCAGATGGACCAGGCAGTTGGCTTTGCGCCTTCGAGCCTTCGAGCTGGCCTCTGGAGTCTAGCTGCCTTTCCACCTTGCAGCCCCTGCCCAGCCCTTCTGAATGGGCTCAGGGAACTCGGGCTGGTGGGCATGGGTCTCGGCCTTGCTCATGGGGCCTTTAGGTGCAGTCAGCTTACATCCAACGCTAATGCCTAGTTTTTATTCTGCCAGTTGGGGTAGGGGAGCCTAGTGGTTTCTGGGGGAAGTGTAGACAAGGAAGTTAGGGCGTCTGAGAATGAGCCCTTCCTTGTAAGTCATTCAAACACTGAGGCATGCCAGGTGCCCTGGATAATCCCAAGCAAAGCCCAATGGCATAGAGAACATGGAAGAGGGCCCAAGAGGATCTCTTATAAAGGGAGAGTGATGCTACCCAGACTCTGCACTGGGAGCGTGGTGGTGCAAGAGCCCCAGGTGTGTGAGGTGAGCAATTCTGTGTCCGTCTCATAAATCTAAGCTTTATCTTCCCTATAAACAAACAAACAAACAAACAAAAAATTCAGTCTTAGGGACTTACCTAAGGCAACTGAAAACATGCATGCACAAGAAGTATTTAAGACGTCTAGTCCAGGGGTTGGGGATTTAGCTCAGTGGTAGAGCGCTTGCCTAGCAAGTGCAAGGCCCTGGGTTCTGTCCTCAGCTCCGGGAGGGGGGGGGGCGCATGTCTAGTCCACAAACGCTTTCTTCACAATATTCTTAAACCAGAAACATCTCACATGTCCACCACGGGGACAAACTATGGCCCATGATCACTAACTGGGCAAAAACAAGACATAAACCATTACTGTACCCAGTATCTCGGGCAGCTGACCGAAGCATGCCACACCAAACAGGTCTCAGGTTGTCAGATGCTCTGGCAGAGGCAAAACCAAGATGGAGGATCAGAGCCGTGCAGGAGAGGGGGTGGGGGAGGGGCGACAGTGTGGACAAAGCACCAGGGAAAGTTCTGCTGTGGCCGCTCTGAGTCTTCACAGGAGCGTTCATCTGCACAGGTGGGCGCCTTTACCCAAGTCCTTGGACTAGCAGACACAGGACCTGTGCATTTATGTATATAAAAATTTACTTTAAAGATATAAACACATATGGGAGTCTGGGTAATGATACACGTGTTTCTAGGTAAAACATATTGCTGTCTTTGCCTTATGTGGGAAGGCACCTACAAGATCAGGTGGATGGACAGATGGCCGGATGGAGAGATAAGGACTACAATTGGGCGAAATGTTAGTTTGCACGAGCCTGTGGGTGTTTACTTCGTGGTTTGTTTTTTTTTTTTTTTTCAATGTTCCTGTATGTTTGAAAATTTTGTGTAGCAGAATGTTATTGAGGAAGTAACCGTGCTAATTGCTTTCGGTGCTGGACCCCGACTGACACAGTCTATGTGTTTTATACACGGATTTAGTCAAAGGCTTCTCCACTGATTGATGTTTGGGCTGACTTCGCTCGCTATGGATGGATAACAAGGTTCCATCTTTTTTACTTGTGTCTTTTTGTGCTCGTGAAAGAGTGCAGTTCTCAGACAAAGGCGTGGGAGTGGCTTGGTTGACTGAAAGGGTCTCTTTTGCTTTGTAAGGGATGGGAGGGACTGGACTCGGAGAGGGAGAGGGTTTACTTGGGATCGCTTGCTCCTGTGCTTCCTCCGCCTCCAGTGGATGTCCAGAAACGGCAGAGACTGAGTTATATCAGAATGATGCAGTCTTTATAGGAAATGGTCCACTACAGGGTGGGAAGGGTCGTGGTTATAGCACTGCCAACTTCGCCATAGTAATCGTCTGTGGTCCTCACTCGGATCTCGGAGGCGCAGCAGAGAGATGGAAGGCAGGGGTAGCGCGAGTGTCTCTCCTACAGCGCATGCCCAGGCCCATCGGTGGGCACCGACGATAAGAGCTGGTTCAGTTCATAGAGATCATGTGGCCCGTCCTTATAGAGGAGGACCTTCTACTATGATTTAGAAGGACCACCAACTTCTTGGGCTGCCTCAGACCGGCAGGTACATGAAGGCGCCAAGGAGGCTAACATCCACTCTCCATGCTGTAATTCTCTCTGTTGCAACAAAGATGAGAGAGGACTCAAGACCCAGACTCTGGGAAGGGGTGAGGGCCGATGCTGATGGGAGAGGCAGGCAGGGAGGTTAGAAGGGTAGGACTGAAGACAGGAAGGAGGCTTAGGGATCCTGGCACTGGTTAGAGCTAAGAGGTGCATTCTGTTAGCTCTGCTCATCGCGGAGCAACCGAAGTATAGGGCAGAGAGCAGTGATGGACAGAACCTCAAACAGAATGAGTGTTTCTTGGTGGCCTGTTACATCTCAGTGGATCAAGGAACAGAGGCAGCTCAGGCAAAACCTGGAAACCCCACCCCTACAGCCCCATGTCCCAAGGTTTCTACAACCTCCCAAAACAGTGCCACCACCTAAGGACCAAATGCTCAAACAGGCAAACCTATGGGGGACATTTCACTCCATACCATAGCAAGCCACTGCAGCACATGAGATGGGAATGGCACTGAGGTCATGAACTTGGGCTGGCCTGAGGGAGTTCTTGAAGACTTGAAGGTATTATTTTTTAAAGATTTATTTATTTATTTATTTATTTATTTATTTATTTACCCTATATGAGTACATTGCAGCTGTCTTCAGACACACCAGAGGAGGGCATCAGATCCCACTACGGATGGTTGTGAGCCACCATGTGGTTGCTGGGATTTGAACTCAGGACCTCTGGAAGAGCAGTCAGTGCTCTTAACCGCTGAGTCATCTCATCCCCCACAGGTACTACTTTTTGAGGTAGAAAAAGAGGAACTAACAAAACCCCTGTTTTCCTCCTAAGTCCTTAAGCTTAATTTCAAATTTGAATACCCTAATTGCAAATCCAAACTCCTTTGAACAGTCTCATTACAACTCATTTTATTAAATTCCTTTAAGGGGTTTGAAGTGCATCAGCAAGTGCATGCTTCCTGTGTTTGCTTGAGTACTTCCCATGCCTGACCTATCAAGCAAACCCCTTCCAAGCACTTAACTAACCCAGCAAATTTAATAACTCAGAGTCATGAATGCAGCGAATACCGGATCCACATAAACATTTCAATAAACTGTTTACAAAACTAATCAAATTATCTTACAACTTTTAATTTAAAATCACAAGTCTCAAATCAATTTTCCAATTACACATTTACAATGCAATCCAAGACATGCCAACTTCTCCTTTACGCTGCAAACCCAGCAAATACCAACATCCACTTTGTTCTTAAATTTATCACAAATTCATTAATAGTATGTGTGTATAGTTGATTTTGCTATCTCTGTATTTAATGTATACCTTCCAGAGATTTTAAAAGACACCCCCCCCATTTTCTTTAAACATATTGCTTCCTTATGGAAGAACTGAAGCCATCTTAAGTTCACAACCACAGTATCGTTCCCACCTCGTGTGCTCCAGTGACTTGCTATGGTATGGAGTTAAATGTCCCCTGTAGGCTTGCCTGTTATGGTGGCACTCTTTTGGAAGGTTGTAGAAACCCATAGACATAGGCCCAGATTTGTCCTTAGCTGCCTCTACTCTTTGATCCACTGAGATGTAACAAGCTGTGTGGTGAGTTCCTGCCTCAATGGATTCCCAGCCTTTACTTGACATAACTGAGTGTATGCACTGAACCGTGAGCCCAAACACCCCCACTGCTAAGTGGTTTCTGTCAGGCACTCCATCAGTGATGAGATCACCCACAGGTACAGCTGGAGGCTCGAGCTGTCGTCATCCTAGCCGGTTCCTCTCATGCACTTTCAAATGCGATGTTAGTGGATTCCAAGCACACACTGTTTGATGCAGCTGGTCTCACAACCCAGGTCCCTTACATTCCAATTACAGCATTACCAGAATGAGAGGCCTGCTTGGAGTCTCCAGTGCCCCCTGTCCCACTGAAACCAGGTAGCGTTTTGTTTTATCTAACTAATCACTTGGTTCAATATCTCCTGGAATTCTCCCTTCTCTTCCAATTTCTCCTCTGTGACAGGGCCAGCACTTGTAACAAGATTCAGTGATTGGATTCAGTCTGACTCATGCCTTTGCCTGGCTCAAGTCAATAAACTAAATGTAATGGCATTGTCTCAAAGGTGAGCCAAGCCAATGGAGAGATTGTAGGGGCCATGAAGGTCATTTAAGAGAACAGTGGTAGGTGTCTTAGTTAGGGTTTTACTGCTGTGAACACATGCCATGACCAAGACAAGTCTCGTAAAGGACAACATTTAATTGGGGCTGGCTTACAGGTTCAGAGGTTTAGTCCAGTATCATCAAGGGGTGAACATGACAGCATCCAAGCAGGCATGGTTCAGGAAGAGCTGAGAGTTCTTCATTTTCATCTGAAGGCTGGCAGCAGAATACTGACTTCCAGGCAGCTAGGATTAGGGTCTTAAAGCCCACGCCCACAGTGACACACCTACTCCAACAAGGCCACACCTCCAAATAGTGCCACTCCCTGGGCCAAGCACATACAAACTTCACTGTAGGGAAGAATTGACTGGCAGTTAACTCCACGCTGTCACTCATGTTCAGGTGCTGCCCCCAGTCAAAGTCTGTAGAAACACAGGGAACTGGCCCTTTCCTGCCCATCATGGAATTCCTCTAAGAACCTTTGCTTGAAACTTTGCTGGGGCATGGTCAGGCCCTGTCAGAACTGTACTGGGTGTGACTCTCTTCCTTTCTGACCCTTCTGCCTTTTCTGTTCTGCTTCTCCAGATGTCCACACTGAGGCCATGCTGGAAGGTTCTCCCACTCTATTCCTGTCCCCGAGCCTCTTCTTCATCTTCCCAGAAGTCTCTACTAGGAGATCTCTGGTAGAGGAAGAGGCAGCAAGATGGTGGGGGTGGCTCACTCCCTGGCTAGCTTTGCCAAGGACCTCCTGCTCCAAGTGAAACATGAAAGTCCTTGGCACAAGATGGCTGGCAACTTCCCAAGTGGTGACTTGGGAAAACGCCCTGGTGGAGGATAACACCTTTGATGGCACGATGGGATGTGTGTTTGAAGGACAGAGGGAACAGTGACAAGAAGGAGGAGGATGGAACTGGCTGGCTTTTAAGAAGATGTGACATCCTGCAGAGGCATAAGAGAAATGGAGGGTAGTCAACATACAGGAGCTAAGGGCAAGAGCTGTAGGTGAATCTTTGGTTGCAAAAATATTCTCACCTTTGCCATGAAAGAAGATCTGGGGCTTAGGAATTTGGAGAGCCACGGGTGTGGAAGCGCTCCACTAAGACAGGTCTGTTGTGCTAGGTCAGGTTCTGCTTATGGAAACTTGGAACCACAGGAGTTTAGACTTGGAGGCCCCCAAACTGCTAGACTTTGTATAAATGATGTATTTTAGTGGAGCTAGAACTTCTATTAGGAGAAGATAATACCAACACTTTGCATTTTCTACAAGAAGAGAAGATTCCTGTCCTTAGAACAGGTCCTCCAGTCCTCACCTGGCAGAGCAATCACAGGCTTACATTCCGGTGCCACCTGGTTTGGACTGTGCTGATGCTGATTAAGGGAGGGAGGAGATGACATCTCGGTGAGGTACAAGAGTTAGGGAGCCCATGCTGACGCAAGGGGTGGAAGTGAACTGCCAAGGGAGAACCAGGATTTGAGCTCCATTTAGCTAGAGTCACAATCCAACACTCTACTTCCTCTTCCTCCCCTAATCCCTCCAAAGATGTTCAAAACATCGGATCTGAAGCCCGACAAAGCACAGCAGTAGCTGCTCATTCTGGCTGTGTCACTGAATTAATCCACCCACTGACTAAACCGGCTGGGAGGAGGAGAAAAGGAGTCAGCTGACGCCATGAGGGACTGGCTCCCAGCTGCCTCCCGTCAGCCAGAGCTGCTCTATATTTGAAGGTCAGACATCAGAGCCCAGCTGTCCATGTAGAATTGAACTACCAAGGCCCACATGACTGCAGGCAGCCAGACAGTGGGGAGAGGACATATCACAGACTAGGCCCTCAGAGTGGCACAGCTACCTCCCCATCTTCCCATGTGGTTCTCACCTGATTTAAATATCACAGCCATAGGAGCCAGGCACACATTTCAATGTCACCTCCATTAGGTGACTTGCAAGGTTGAATGGACCCTTGAGGCAAGCACAGGCAACAGCTGCTGGCTGAGAGAATGAGGTCCCCCCAGCCACAGACACCTAGCACCCGAGTCTTCTAGAGAGAAAAAGAAACTCTAGGGTATGAGCGTACAGTGTCATCTGGATTAAGCCTAGCCCTTCTGTTGTCCTCTGCTGAAATAGACTGAGGAACCAATCCAGATAAATAGTGTTCTTCTTGATAAATAGTGTTCTTCTGAGGACCAGGAGCCAGAGGAAGGTGACATCCTATGGGAATGTTAGAGTTTGATGTCACTGAGACCAATGGGTCTACAAAGTAGCAGTTAATGGGAACAGCAGACACAGTACATCCTAAGGAGTAAGATACTGTTACCATTGCTATTGTTGCCCTTGTTTCTTTGAGAGGGGAAAAGAGAGTCATTGTTGGCTCCAGAGGCAGAATGAGGAAACCGTAGGCTGTTTGGTCACTGATGAGAGGAAGACTTCCATAACAGATCTATACCAAGGCTGAGTAAGGGACTGTCACAGAGGCACTGAGCTGACAGGCTGAGTGTGTGGAATCCCAGACTAGCTTGTCAGAGATGCTGAGAGAAGCTTGCAGCTCATAGAACGAGGGTCCTTTCAGGCCACATTCTTAATTTCAGTAGTAGGTAGGGATGAAGGATGGGGATGCAGGTGAGGGAATAAAAACAGGAGCGTGAACTCTGGATCCAGAACTGGCTGGGTCCCAGTCTGTAGACCTCTTACCCACCTGCTCCTCCCTTGTGCCCACACTCCCCATCCCAGCTCTGAATGCCTGGGACCAGCTTCACATCCCAGTTGTCTTTTTAAATGGCTGTTTATGTGGAAGGTCTGATGCTGACGAGCTGGCCCTGGAGCTGCTTACCCTTGCTTTCTAGGTGACTGTGATGGTCCCTTCTAGCACAGGAGAAGCAGTTTGGAAAGTATTTCTTGGAAACTAAGAGCCCTTGTTTTAGTTCTGGTAGTTCACCAGCCTTCCACAGTATTGATGGGTTTCACACTTTGCAGATTTCCAAATCTATTCATCCATCCATCTGTCCGTCCATCCACCCATCTGTCTGTCCATCCATCAGTCCATCCATTCGTCTGTCCACCCATCTGTCTGTCCATCCATCGGTCTATCTATCCATCCATCCATCCATCCAACCATCCATCCATCCATCCATCCATCCATCCATCCATCCATCCATCCATCCTTTTGTCCTTTGTCAATTCTCAATTCTTTTACCTGTATATGGGGCCCTTTAGGGTTCAAGTCCCCAATCCTCTCCATCCACCCTCTGACTTAGGCCTAGATACAATGGTTGGAATGTGGATTTGAGCAGGCGATAGCTTGATCAATATTCTTGGCTCTGCCAAATGTAGATTGAGAATAAATTGTCCCAATTATAAAAATATGCCCTGCATCCCTGGGGAAATCAGTCTACTTTGATATCCTGAGGTTGCAATTAGTCTTTGGGGAGCCATGTCCTAGCGTGGGCTCTGAGTAGAGAGTGGAGCTGCCAATATGGCTGAGCGGTACAAGCTCAGCCCCACCCAAGCACAGTGGCTTAGACCCTCCTTTATCACACCCCACTGTGCTCTTCAGAGAACAAAGGACCTGTGATTACCCAGGATCACACAGGAGACTGAACTCACCTGGCAGCACACACGCTCCTCCTCTGTGAGCAGACAGCCTAGTTTCCAAGGTGGACATTATAGGTACTTCTTCGAGATCTCCCACAGCCACCAGCAGAATCTGGGCCTGTTTCTTTGTGGTGCTGGCTTCCGATGGATGGCACCTGTCACTGTCCTTCAGCAGCCTGCCCTGGGCTATGATAGGGAAATCTTTTCTCATATGTGCATCTGGACTGGCGAGCTGGGGAATTCATCTTCCCCTGGGCTAATGACCATCAAGGGCCACGTGGTTCTTGCACAGGACAACATGGTACTTAACCTACATTCAGAGGTCTGCGGGATGGGCAGTTTCCTTCTGAGGGAGCCCTTAGTTTGGTTTCTTCCTTTCTTGCTTTCACTACTCAGGTGCTTTCCCTGGGAGCACAGTCTTGGTAATACTGGTACATTGATTTGGTCCCAAGAACTCCTGTGTCTCCAGCTTCTAGCCCAGGGTCTGGCTGGGTAGGAGCTCCGAGACTGAGTAGAGTGGCCCAATGAACCTACGAGACTCGAGGGACCAAGCGTAGCTCCTTGCTCATAGACAAAGAGATCACAGAGAAGTCAGCAGCTCACAGTCCAAGCCTGATCCAGAACCCTGGTGTCATGGGCTGTCAGGTCAGGGGATGCACCACTGCCGTGAAGCTTCTCCCAGAAGTTCTGTCACAAAGGAGGCAGAAAGTGTTCAGGGCCTCTGGTGGTGAGGGTCAGGGCAGTGAGGATTTACAGAGGGGGAGGTCTCATCCAGGCCAGGAAGGAGTGTGTTGGGATCTCTTGGAGTAGGAATGTTTGGGTTGGACCTTGTAAGTAAGCAAGGGCTCTCCAAGCAGAGGGACGTGCAGGGGCCAAGGCAAAGAAGCTGGAGAGTGTATTGTGTTGATGTATCGAAATACCTGAGGCTGGGTGTTATAAAAGGAAAAGAGGTACATTAAGCTTACGGTTCTGAAGGTTTAAAGCCCAAGGTTGGGAAGATCATTTTGGGGAACCTCTGGTAGGGGCTTATGATGGTGGTGGCATCATAGTGGGAACATGGGCAACAGGAAGAGATCACATGACAGGACAGGAAGAAAGTCACAGAGGAGCAAGCCTCACACATAGAACACTTCACAAGTGAGAAAAGTCACTGTCCTGTGAGGACAACCTTAGTCTGAGGTTAGCTCCCACAGTGACCAATCACTCTCCTTTAGGCTCCACCTCTTAAAGGTCCCATCCCCCCAGTATTGCCAGATCCAGAATCAAACTTCTAACACAGGAACCTTTGAGGGACACTCAGCCTACAGTGTCCAATCAGAATCATCACTAGGTAGGACTGACGGGGCATCCCACTACCACTGTCCACACGATGGGCCTCAGAGGGGCTGGGACGGTAGCAACTGCAGGTGGAGGTCCGCACCAGCCTCCTAGTGTAGGCTCTGGTGAGTGCTCACGAGCCCCGGTGGAAAGGCAGAGATCAGAAGATAACTTGTGGTATAGCTAGATCTCTCCTCTTTCTACCGTGTGGGTCCTAGGGATTGAACTCAAGCAGCCAGGCTTCTCTGCAAGTGGTTATACCCACTAGGCCTTCCTGCTGGCCCATGACCTGCATTCAGGAAGAGGGTCAGAAGTTCACAGTTATCCTTGACTACATAGAGTCTGAGACCAGCGTGGGCTGCATGAAACATTGTCTTAAAACAAACAAACCAAACCAGAAAAGCCTTCATAGCTGTGAGAGACATTTTCCTGGGACTGCCTGGCTGAAAGATGTCTTAACTCTCCCCACTAAAGCTGATAGTTTGCAAAGATGGCTGTCACTGGCCGGTTTCTTCTGTGGGCATGTGGCCTGCCTCCATGGTAAGGTAGAGTCTATTTTCCTTTCTTTTGAATTTGGACTCAGACTTGTGATTTGCTTCGAACAATTGAATTAATATGATGCCTTTAGTCTTCCACACCCATATATTAAGAAGACCAGAAGCTTCTGAGCTACCCTTCTGGAAACTCAGGCAACTTATAAGATGAGGTCTTAGTTACTTTCCTATTGCTGTGAAAAGACACCATGACCAAGGCAACTTATGAAAGAAAGCATTTCACTCTGGGGGCTTGCGTATGGTTTCAGAGGGTGAGCATAGACATCATGGCGGGGAGCGTGGTAGCGTTGTACTAGAGCAGTGACTGACATTTTACACGTGAAGACAGCAACCATGACACAGACACAGACACAGACACAGACACACACACACACACACACAGAGAGAGAGAGAGAGAGAGAGAGAGAGAGAGAGAGAGAAAACTAGAGTAATAGGTAATAGCATGGGCTTTTGAAACCCCCTTCAACAAAGCCACACCTCCTAATCCTGGCCAAACACTTCTACCAACTGGGGAATAAGTAGTCAAATATATGAGCCCATGGTGGCCATTCTTATACAAACCACCATAGATGGTTTATAGACCAACACTTACTTTTATTTGAAGGGCGAATAGGAACAGAGCAGACTCAGCCTTTAAACAGTGAGGAGAAAGGTCTAGAAATAGCACATCTTTGGCAAAGGACTGAAGGTGTCCAGAAAAAGGAGGGGGTCAGCTTTTCGTTGCCTTGCAGAGGTAGCATCTTAACCAGTTTTACATCACTTTAACGTAACTCCTGGCGGAATGTCTTCAGGGAACAAAGCTTTATTTGGGCTCATGGTTTTGAGGAATTCAGGCTCATCATAATAGGGCAGGCACAGGAGGACAGCTCCATCGGCCCATGACAACATCAGGAAGCAGAGAGCAAGATGGGAGCCGGGCTTGGTATATGCTTCAGAAGCTCACACCGGGGAACCCATGCTCACCAGTCTACTGTCTAATGTTCCGGAGCCTCGGGGAGAGCAGCACAAGCCGGTGATCAGTGTCTGAAGCACGGACCTGCGTGATTATTTCAGGTTCACTCTTAAGAGATAGGGAGATCATGTTGTGCCCTGGCTTTAAAGGGGAAGCGGATGTTGCCTGGCCTAGAACATGGGAGGAGAGGATGCAGGGAGGAAGATGGGTGCAGACAAAGCCTCCGGGGAGAGGAACCCTGACTGTTTTCTAAGGAAGGGGTGCTATCAGGGATGGGAAAGGAGGGTGAGCACCCTTCGGAGAAGACTCCAGACCTTTGTTAAAACCTGAGGGTCTGAAAGTAGTGGAGCAATGGCTAACCGGCCACACTTTGGGGGCCTCCACTGGTTGACCTCAGAGAAGGGCACAAGAGTTCTGTACCAGGCTCTGTCATGGATCACTTGTGTGGGCCTGGGCACATTTCTTGCTTTGTGCCACTCTGAGGGATCTCTGGTCTTGATCTGCCGGCCCCACTGTCCCCTCACTCCAGCCCTGGACAATCCCAGGCGTTTTCAGACTGTTCCATGTCAAGGCTGGACTTGGGTCAGCATTGTCCAACCGTCTCGTCAGCGGCATTCATGCGTATTTGTAGGTGGGAATCCATTACACGAAGCTGACAAGCGCGACACAGTTAGAACTATGTTTCCGTTCAGATTATCAGCATCACTCTCTACAGTGTCAGCCAATAGGGGTAATGAGGGCTGTTTTTCTAAGAACCCAAACAACTTGACACTGGCCGTTATAAATACTAGCTGTGATTCGAGATCAGCATCAGTATCCAATTCATTATCCAGATTTGGTTCCAGTGGGCTGTCAGCGTCCTTCTTCACTCTGAGCCACGGATGCGGATTTTTAAAACGTCTTACCTTATGCCCTTAGAACGTTCTTTAATTAGAGACATCTAAGAATTTTAAGAGGAATAATAGGCAATTATTTTGTTTCAGGGTTCAATTATTAATAACACCCCAACTCTGCTCCCATCGATTAAACAGTATTCAATTTGAGAGAGCCAAGGTGTTGGTTTTTTTTTTTTTTTTTTTTTTTTTTTTTTTTTTTTTAGTTAAAGCCTTCATTCTCTGGCAGAAAAACACCTTTCAAATATAGCTAGGAGGATGTCTGTCATTTAAGAAAATCTCATGCCTCAGTTCCCTCGTCTGACAGCTTTTCACTCAAACTCCCAAACGGCCAAATTAATTTTTGATTGCCTGTTAAATCTGAGCGTGAGGATTCAAATTTGCCCTAAACACGTTGTCTAGTGTTGCCAGCAGGGTGACAAGGTGACCCTCGGTGGACAAACTGAGCCCATGTCTGTTGGCAAGTCAGACAAGAGGGATCCAAACTCACAGTGATCTCTGACGGGTCCTGACATGAAGGGATGGGGACCTCGTTCACCGCCCTGTCCAGGGTGTACAGAGCTGGCATCCTGCTGAGCTGGGTGCTGATGGGGTGCGGTGTGCCAGTCAACTCAGAGAGAGCTTGCGGTGAGGCTTGGCGTCAGTCTGTACCCAAAGAGGTCAAGTTTGGCTACCTGCTGTCAAGAAGCTGATTAAGACAGTAGCCCACAGGCTGGAGAGATGGCTCAACATGAGAGCAGCTGTAGCTCTTACAGAGGACTCACATTCCATCTCCAGTACCTACGTGGGGGCTCACGGGCATCTGTATATAATAACTCCAGTTCCAGGGCAGCCAACATCTGTGTCCTCCACTGGGTAACACACGGGCACATACTACACATACATATGTGCATGCGAACAAACACCATGAGAATGAAATGCTTTGTAAGTAGCTGGGTTAAAGGCTGGAGAGATGGCGCTATGATTAAGAGCCCATACTGCTTCTGCAGGAGACATTTGTTGAATCCCGAGCAAATGGGTATAATCCCAGTTCCAGTGGACCCATTTGAAAACTAAATATCTTAAAGATAATCACAAAACAGCCACAGCAGCAGCAGCAGCAGCAGCAACAACAACAAGAGAAAGAAAGGATATTTATTCAACGTCACCGCATTGGAAAGGGGAACAAAGAGACCCAGTGACCCCTTTAGTTCAAAGTTGGGGTCCTGAAGTTGAGACTGACGCTTAGACAGGCGGCTTGGCTATGCACATCTAAAAAGTCTGGTCAAGATGTGGTCCCACCCACTATTGACCCATCTTTATCTGTGAGGTGGCTGACAAGCTGTTAGAACTGTGAGCTCCTTTTCTGGAGGGAGGTGAGTTTTCCTTTTTGGCTGCCCCCCTGGGCTTTTCCTTCTGCCCTGTGAGATTCCTGAGGAAATTCCCATTTCTTGAGGTCCATTGTTTCACTAGTCTGATAGATTTGGGGTCACAAGTGTCTCTTTAGAACATCTCCCTGTGCGACAGGCTTACATGGATGATGGAGTGTCCAAGCTCATGCTACATGCCCCAAGGGGAACACTACAAATGAACAGCCTCTCCAAGCAACTGTGGGTATACGCGGGGGACTGAGTCCCAGCCGGAGATCACATGAGCTCAGCAGGAGGAATGTATGCGTCAGCCCAGGCCAGCCTGCTCAGCGGTTCTGTCCAAGATTTAAAACCATCCTTAAAAATATATTTAGGGGAGGCTAGAGAGACGGCTCAGCTAGTAAAGCATTTGCTGTGTAGGCATGGGGCCCTGAGTTCAAACCCCGGTACCCACTTAATGGCCCTGTAAAGCCAGCAGTGAGGAGGCAGAGACAGGTGTTTCCAGGGGCTTGCTAGCCAGCCAGACTAGCTGAGTCAGCAAGCCCCTGCTTCGTTTGAGAAAACCTGTCTCAAAAAATAAGGTGGAGAGGTCTGAGGGAGACACAGAAATGAACCTCTCATCTCCACATGCAATATACACACGTGCAGGCACACACCCAAGACACATGCAAGGACACACAAACACATTCTCACACATAATACTTTTTATTTTTTAGGCAATGTTTGATGCTGGTTGCTAACGTACCTGAAGATCTTTTTTGGTCCCTGGAATCTCCAAATAGTCTACTTTGGGAACTTCAAATGCGGGCTGAGGTTTGCCCACCTGGTCCTGGATGGGCACAATGGCCTTGTCATGACTGATTCTATGTTTTCCTCTCCCCTCCCCCACCCTGCATGTTTGTTGGATTAGAACCCCACCCCCTCACCCCCAGCCTATGGGATTCCCTACTAGAAAAGTCATTACTGCTTCTCTTGGTCGCCTGCCAGCTCTAAAGTGTCTTTTTAATTGCATCTAATTTGGCCTCATCTCATTAAATCCTTAATTTAAACCGGAGTGATCCCTCCAGCTCTAGCTGCCTAATGACAAAGGGGCCGGCGCAGCCCTTCCCCCTTCTGCACAGCTCCCCAGTCAGGGATGCTCTCATTTCCAGGTGGTCTCACCGGGAGGCTTCTGACAAGTGGCTGTCGTCCTTGCCACGATGAGCATGGAGCCCAGCCAGGAGGGCTTCCCGGGAGCTGTAATTACTGGGAAAGGCTCACCTCCCCCTCCCCCTGCCACCCCGCTGGAGCCCCAGCTCACAGCCCCAAAGTGGCTGTTGCAACAGTATCCAGTTCTACAGGTGCAGGCTTGGGAGAGTGAGGCAGAGATCATAGAATGAGCGCAGGGCAGAAACCACCAATGGGTCCAGATGCCACGCTTTGGAGTTAGAACAGGACAGTTTGACTAACCATACATTAGTGTCTGTAAAGTTGACCCTCAAGACTACTACAAATGAGTTACAAATTTAAACTTCCCTTCCCCCTTCCCTTAGTTTCTCTCTTTCTCTGACTCTGTCTCTGTGTCTGGCTGTCTTTCTGTCTCTGTCTCTGTCTCTCTGTCTCTCTGTCTGTCACACACACACACACACACACACACACACACACACACACACACACACACACACACTTTTCCGAATGTAAGTTTAAGTTTATTTTGTGCTGGGCTGTACTCAGGGTCTCCTTAGACCCATGCAGCCCCGTGGGTTGACATGCCACAGCAACACAAGATTTCCCTAAGGAAGCTGTCACTGACCTTATGCTGTAAACAGTCAAACTTGTGGATGAAGTGCAGGCCCTGAGACCTTCCTGGCCTCAGCAGAAGGGCCCAGTGTCATCTACCAGACTTACCCTGGTTCCTCTTCTAGTCATCCAGTAACTGAACATTCCTGCACATCTGTCCCAGGGCCTTTGCCCTGGAAGTCCCTCCTGCTGCAATGCTGTCCCTCCTGCTGCAATGCTGCCCCTCCTGCTGCAATGTTGCCCCTCCTGCTGCAATGCTGTCCCTCTTGCTGCAGTGCTGCCTCTCCTGCTGCAATGCTGCCCCTCCTGCTGCAATGCTGTCCCTCCTGCTGCAATGCTGTCCCTGTATCTCACTGGGTCTCCTTTATCTTTTCATCAGCTCTAATCTGTTCTCTTCCCAAAGGTCTTTCTGGACTTCCCCATCTTCTCTCCACTCCTGGACTGTCACAGTTAGGGTTCCTATAGCTGTGGAGACACACCATGACCATAGCAATTCTTACAAGGGAACATTTCATTGGAGCTTGCTTTTCAGAGGTTTAGCCCATTGTCATCGTGGCGGGAAGCATGGCAGCCTGCAGGCAGACATGTTGCTGGAGAGATAGCCACGTTCTACATCTGGATCTGCAGGCAGCAGAAGAGAGTGAGACACTGGGCCTGGCTTGAGCTTCTGAGTGTAGCTGCCCTTGGCTACTTTGTGGGTTTTTCTTTTTCCCACCGTTCATCCCCTGGTTTCACTCCTATCATTAAATGGGAGAGGAAGGAAAGAGAAAGAGAGAGAGAGAAAGAGAGAGAGAGAGAGAGAGAGAGAGAGAGAGAGGGAGGCACTTATATGCTTTCCAAAAAGTTCCCAGAATTCCAAACAGTCGCAGAAAATATCTACAGTTGACAGAACCACTCCTCTGCTAGAGCATGAGGCAAATCAGAGTCAGCTGCTGTGAACAATCTAAAACAGCCCAGATCCCCACACCTGGGGTTAAAACAGAAGCACATTCTTATAATATTGCTGTGTTGTTGTTGTTGTTGTTGTTTTTAAAGAAATCAAAATTTCAGAATTGTCACTACATCTGAGACCTCAAAGCCCACCCCCAATGATACACTTTCTTTAAGGAGGCTACGCCTACTCCAACAAGGCCACATCTTCTAATAGTGCCACTTCCTATGAGCCTATGGGGGCCGTTTTTTATTCAAGCCACCACAGCTACCTTGTTTAGTCTGCTGCTGTTTTTGTATTTGCGTGTCCGCAGTCATCATTGCTGGCTCCTGTATACACGTATCTGTTTGGCCTCTGTGGCACTGTTGGAGCAGGGCATCTTTCTGTCCTCTTCATGCCCTGGTGCCCAGCATACGGTCTGGCACATAGTAGGTCTGCAGCTCTTATTTGTTGTCTGACTCACAGTATCGGCTAACTCTCAGAATCTGCACTTCCCGGCAACTCTCAAACCCCAAGTGTACAGGGGGTTTTCCTCACCTGAATCAGCCCAGGAAGGAGCGTCATCAAGTTCTCCCCTGGGGATGACTCCTAGACTGCGGCTCAGGAACATGGCTTGCTGGACTGTGTGGATTGGGAAGGATGACTGCTCCAGAGATATGTATGGCTTCCAAGATTCTTGTTAGAGGATGGGTTTCCCATGACTGCTCAGAATCCCTGCATAGCTTGGACCCAGGAGGGAGGCAAAGAGCTGAGAAGAGCTTGGGCTTCTAATTTGGTATCAGCAGATTCCTTCCCATTGCCGAGCCTCAGTTTCCCCTCTGCAAATCATGGCTCGTAAAGAGGAGTCTGTGATGTGGTACATGTAAGGGAATCCAGTTCAGTAGACCCAGCCCCATTCCTGGGTTTCTAAAGAGAGAGAGAGAGAGAGAGAGAGAGAGAGAGAGAGAGAGAGAGAGAGCTGATTTTATTTTAGTTTTTATTTTGTTCTGTTCTGTTTGAGACATGGTCTTTTTATACACCTCTGGCTGACCTGGAACTGTCTATGTAAACCAGGTTGGCTTTGAACTGACAAAGCCTCCTGAATGCTGGGTTTAAATGGATTAAATGCATGTCCCACCAAGCGCAGCCTCAAAAGCCTGATTCTATGGAATTCAATCTCTCCCTTGAGTTTGGACCCAAAGAGAAAGTGAGACGGTCTGGCATGTAAACCAGCATTTGCTGTGCAAGCCGGACACCCTGGATTTGATCCTGGAACCTGTACAGAGAGTTGGAGAGAATCAGAGAGAAGCAACTCCACAAAGTTGTCCTCTGATTTCCACATGCACGACAACAGAAGTTGCAGCAAAATAAAAGCTGAAAAACATAAAAATAATTTGGCCCTGTCAAGACCTACAAAGGGTCTGAGCTTTTCTATTTTGAGAGCCTGGAAGTTCCTGCCACGGTTTCACGGATGCCTCTAGAATATACTAGACTCAGACAAAAAACATGTACCAAGAAGAAGGTAGCACAAGCCTCCTGCTTGCACCCACTTCCTCCTCCCAGTCCTCATGAGGTGACAACGGACAACCTGGTGGTGTGTGGTGAGCTCAGTGGATGTGAGGAAAAACTTAAAAGGGGGAGGTTTGGCTGACAGTTTTACATAAGAATCCATCATGGTAGGGGAAGTACAGAAGAGGGTTTGCTCTGTGGTGTTGGGAGCAGGAAACAGCAGCTTACTGCATGGCAGCAACCAGGGAAGGGACAGGAAGCAGGGTCAGGCTAGAATCCCCAGGTGGGTCGGCTAGGCTTCACATTCTCAAGTGTCTACAAACTCCCCAGATAGCATCACCCATTAAAGACCAAGTGTTCAAACACATGAGCCTTCGGGGGTGTGGGGGACATTACCCTGACAGAAGGTGGGTATGAAAATAACGCAAACCTTTTCTAATAGCCTGCGAGCAGAGCCATCGCTGTCCCATAGGACAGCAAGCAAATCTGTCCCGTGTCCTGGAATGAGCGAGGTTCTCGCTATCCTCCAAGGGAGAATAAAAAAGCAGGAGAGGCCTTCGGGGTGTAGCTCAGGTACTAGAAGATTGCACAGCCGTCTCAAGACTCTGGGCTCCATCCCGGGCTTCCAATAGCGAGCAGGAGAAATCTGTGGAGACCCAGGCTTGGTGGCACATACTTGTGACCATAGCACTTGGGAGACAGAAGCAGGCAGTTCAGGAGTTCAAGGCCAGCTCCGCTCCATAGTGAGTTTGAGCCTGGGGTTCATGAGACTTTATCTAAACACCAACAACACCAACGACAACCCCCCCCAAACAAAACAAAACAAAACAAAAACACCATGAAAGCAAGTAAGCAGTCTGTGGAGAATCCTTTTGCAGTGGACCATGACTGTAATAGATCTAGCAGAGACATGCATGGGTAGGAGGGCTCTCTAAAGGCTCCAGTGTTAAGGCTTGGCCTCTGGCATGGTGTTCCTGAGAGATGGTAGAGCCTTAGAGACAGGGCTTATTGGAAAGTTTTAGGTCATTAGGGTGTGCCTTCCCAGGGCACTGTGAATCCTGGTCTCTTTTCTCCTTCATGTCCAGGCCATCACATGCACAGCTCTGCACTCTTACCCCATCAACTATGGTGCATAGCCTCATCCTAGGCATCCAAGTGACGGGGCCACAGGGGCAAACCCAAAACTGTGAGTCAAAGAAACCACTCCCTTTTATAAACTGCTCATCCTGCCTATTTGCAAGAGAGATGCAAAACTAACTAACGCAGTCTTCTGGCCTGTGGTTCTTTCCAGAACTGGGCGAGCCTATGGGGCATACCTCATAGGCCCTTCCATTCTCAACTCCACCCTATTTGGACTGGGGAGCCTTCCGAACCCCCAGGGGTGGAAGGCTCAAATAGAAAGCAAAGCCGAGGCCTTGGAGCTGCGATGTGTGGTGGTCAGCAGTAGCTACCCAAGGAAGATGCACGGCCTGAAGACCTGACTCGAGGTGTTCGTCAAGCCTGTCTGCGCAACAGCACAGGGGACTGGCGGGCATCCCGACACCCTAGAGATGGTCTGTCACATCCCCACTCCAATTCTATCATTTGCAGGTAAGACCACCTCAGTCTCCTCAAGGAAGGAAGACACCCACATCGTCCAGAGTTTAGTTAACAATTAATACACGTCAGCTTGAGCCAGACCTCCAGGATAGGCCCAGTCCCTGCTCTGTGGCACTTCCAGACTGGCTGCAAAGACAGATGTGATATGACCAAGGGCCACAGTAGAGGTGAGCAAGAAGAAACAGCCGTCTAGAAGAGGCATTTCAGACTTGAGTGTTGAAGAATGGCCATCCAGAAAGGGGGGGAAGGTGGAGGTTAAGAAGGAACCATGGGTTCAGAGATGGCCCATCCCCGTACCAAGGAATCAGACATAGTGGTACATGCCTATAAAACTCTAGCTCTTAGGAAGATGAAGCAAAAGGATTATAGTGGATTCAAGACTAGCCTTGGCTACATGATGGGTTTCGGGCTAGCCTCAGAGGCACAGTAAGAACCTGCCTTAAGAGAAGAGAGGGAGGAAGAAGGCAGGGAGGGAAGGAGAGGGAAGGAAAATGGAGGTTTTTTGTGTTTACCCTGAGGGTGCCGTGTAGCCACTGGAGGTGGCAGGGGACCTGCATTGACTGTGGTTACTTTCCTGTTGGGTTCTATTAATTTATAAGAGAAAGTCTAATATGATCTAAGGAACAGAATAACTAGGTGCACCGGCTCACTTGTAATCCCAGCACTTGGAGGCAGAGGCAGGAAGACACAAGTTCAAGGCCAGCCAACACTGTTTATACAGAGAGTTCTAGGCCAGCCAGGGCTGTATAGGGAGACCCCGTTCCTCACAAACAAAACAGCAGACCAGAATATAAACCACCCACAATTCTTGCGCCCAGGGGAAGCCACTGGCAACAGTTGGTGAGTTTTATTCTCCTGTTTCCTGGGCTGCCAGTCGCCTTAGTCATCCTTAGGGGAGACCCTTCTCTCTTCACACCCTGCACCTTCATTCAGAGGATGCACGAGGAAGGCAATTACGTTCTGATTTTCTGATGCAGGCTCACAGCTGCACCCCTCCTGGCAGGACCTCCAGGCTAATTGTGGTTGAGGAGGGAAGCTACCCATAGTCTCCAGGCCCACGAGATGCCCATGGAAGGCCTCATAGCCGCTCCCCGTGTCTGTGATCTCTGGCCATCTGTGGCATGGGAATCTGTGCTGAACCTGTCTCCCAACCCTTGTAGTGGCTGCCAGCCATCGACCTGAGCATCAGAGCCTGTACCTGGCCCGGCTGAGGAGTGGGGAATCTCTCTTTTGCAGCCAGTCCTGCCTCCCTTCCTGCCTTTCACAAACCCCTCCACCCACTCAAGTTCTGAGAGGGGAAAAAAAATGGCAAAGCTGGGACTCAGGCTGCAAATGACAACTGTCAAATCAAAAGAGCAAAGGTTACCTTTTTTTTTTTTTTTTTTTGAGAAATACATTCAGAAGAAATGCAAGCAGATATCTAGACATAGAAGTTTCCAGAAACGGAATATATTGTGGCCACAAGCTCTCAGGTCCCTGTCTCACTCTGGTCACAGTTCAGAACAAGCCTTCTTCCTAGTCTCTCAGGCCTGAAGGGCTCTCAGGACTCTATTCTCTCCTTGATCCTCTGCCTGGGTGGAGCAGAGTCAGCCAGGTAATGAAGCCGTCTGCTTTCGCACCTATTCCTGATAATTGGTCACCCCTTTCAAGAGCAGGTGGGTTCTGATGTAGTAATTGGAAGAGGATGGAGCCCAGCACTGGGGACTGGAAAGGTGTTAATTGCCAGCCTCCCTCATCCAATGCCCATCTTTACTAAGGGAGGTCAAGAGATGGCCACAAGACTCTTAAGTGCGGAAGGGCAGGGGTTCACCATGGAGATGGGGGTGGGGGGAATGGTAATCAGTGTCAGAGCTCAGACTCAAGAACCAGGCTGGGAGGGAGATTGCGGCTGGCAGCCTGGGGGCTTGCTTCTGATGGGAGGAACCCACTGAAGGGGTGGTCCTGGGGACCCCTGAGGTCCTTTAGAAGCAAGGTTGGCAGATGTCCAGCAGAGGACCTAGAGCTGGGTCTGCCTTAGGACCGTCACGTCAGGTGATTGTAAACAGTGCTTCAGACACAGTGCAACATCAGAAACCAGATCATTAGCAACAAGAAGGCTTTCCTCCACCACAGTACACCCTGGACGGTGTGCCTTTCCCTCCCCTCAGTGGCTGGGAGCCTGTTGTGATAAGCATGGCAGGCACACACACACACACAGGGACACATAGATACACACACACATACATACACACACACACACACAGACACATAGATACACACACACACACTCACAGGAACACATAGATATACACACACAGATACACAGACCCCTCACACACACACACACAGGGACACATAGGTACACACACACACAGGGACACATAGGTACACACACACACAGACCACACACACACACACACACACACACACACATACACACACACACAGACATATAGACACATAGATACATACACAGACCACACACAAACACATAGTGACACACACACACAAAGACTCATAGACATATACACACACACTCACATAGACGCATCCCAGTGTACTGGCCTCCACCTCTCTCCCATCTGACACTCCACCACCTGGAAAATCCAGGCCTGTAGGTCTATTCTTGATGTCTGGAATGTTCTCCCCACTTCTCTAGGCTAATTCCTGCTCATGCTTCAAGAGTTTCAAGATCCATTCTTGGGAACCACTCTTGGGAGCTCCTTCAGACCTTCCTAGGACAATTCTTCCTTAATCCTTTTATTTCATTTTGAGACTATTATACCTGTGGTAGATAGAAAAATGCTTCCTCTTTTAAGATGTCTACCTTGAAGCTGTATATATGTTACCATATATATTATATTAGTCTGTTTTCTGTCACTGTAACACAATCCTTGAGTCCGAGTAATACATAACGAGAAGAGCAGCCAAGCACAGTGCCACACACCTTCGATCTCGGCACTCTGGAGGCAGAGGCAAGGGGATCTCTGTGAGTTTGAGGTCAGCCTGGTCTACAAAGCAAGTGCCAAGAGAGCCAGTGCTAGACAGAGAAATTCTGTCTCAATTTTTTAAAAATTTTAATTAAAAAAAAAAAAAAGAAAGGAAGGAAAAGGAAAAAGGAAGTCAAGAAGTGGTTTATTTAGCTCAGAGTTTTGGGGTTCAGTGGTGTTCCACTGGCACTGGCCTGGCTCGAGGCAGACGGTATTGCAAGTGATCACAGGTGAGTCAGGGAGCTGGACAGATTGTGTTCTTTTGTAACAACCCCTGGGTCCCATGAGAACCACCTTAATTGCGTCTAAGGGTGATGGGTCAAAAAACCTAACAACTGCCTACTGGGGCCACTGTTTGGCCACACCAGGAACAAAGCTACCGACACATAAACCCTTATAATTTTAATGTACACTATGCACATTTTACAGATATGATTAAGTTAAGACTATTGTGACAGAGAGTCCATTCTGAATCACTCGGCTGGCCCCATTACTCACAGGAGTCTTCACAGTACGACAATGTGGTAGACGGGGAGGTGGTGCTAGAGGCAGGAGCCCGGTGGTACGAGACCGCAAGCCAAGATATGCTGGCAACTTTTAGAGGCTGGAGAATCAGGGGAAGGAATTTCTCCTATTGTCCCCAGAATGGGCCACCATCTTATTAATATCTTAAACCCAGGAAACCCCATACTGGACAGCTGACAGACAGGACTATAGATAAGACTTTTGTATTCTTTTAAGTCCCTGGGTGTATTTGTTAGAGGAGCCACAGGAAACTAATATGCCACCATATTGGAGTTGGCAGGTCCTGGAGGGTAAAGCTGGGACTGAGAGTTCATGTGCTTCTGTTCTCACGACAAGGTCAGCCACAGAAAAGTTTCTACAGTCATCCTAACAGGACCAGTCTCAGTATGTATCAGGGAACCTCCACGGTCTAAAATGAAATGGCACTGATGCCATTTCATAGCCAGAAATCATGCCTTCCCTAAATGCCAAACTTCTTGCTTGCAATCTCCCAAATCATGCATTGTAAGGTCTCCAGTCATCCTTCCCTAGGTCATCAGGGTCACTTAGCTTTCTGTCCCATTTCAGCTCGTTTGCAGGAAGCCCCATCATGATGTCAGTCTCGGAGGCCAGGGAATGCCCAGACTCCTAGAACATTCACAGTGACAGCATTTTACTTCCAAATTTGCAACGAGGGGACTAAGCCTGAGAGACAAAGAGGTCAAAGTGGCCAGACAGTGACACAGAGGGGTCAAGACAAGAACTCAGGCTGGGACTCTCCCATCTGCCCCTCCAGGGCCTCTGGACACTAGGATCAACAGCCTGTTTCTCAGATGAGAGACTGAGGTGCACGAGTGTTCAATCCCCTGGGCACAGTCAGTTGAGCTCCGGAGTCTCTCTTCTTAATTTCTGCACTACTCTGAAAGATGGAGAAACTGAGGCACAAGGAGGTTTCTCCAAGGTTATGTAGGAACAGAAAGCAGGCTGCTGGAATTCGAGTCAGAGCCCTCCAAACCCACAATGGGAGGGAGAGCCTGGGCTGAGCCAAAGCCCAGCTAGCTTGCCGGCTTCAATTAGACCGTTTGCTTTTCTGACCAGAGGATAATTTAACTAATAGCGCCAGTTTTCTGACACTATTGATCGGCCAAGATTAAATATGTTTGTCACAGTCAAGTGAACTAATCACTTTATTGTATTTCAAATACTAATTTCATCAGATAGATGTTGGGGGGGTGACCTGGGGGAGGAGGGAGGAGAGAAGCACGTGCATGAGCCGGCGAGGGAGGCAGCAATCGATGCACTGGATCTGTCTAGAGGTGGTCAGAGTTCCAGGCTTTTCCGAGGCCTGCGGCTACTCAGACTCGGGGAACCTGCATCCTCTCCAGCCTTCAGGCCCACTTGAAATTTGTCTTCTCAGGAGAAGCAATTTCTCAAGCATTATTGGAAAATGGTAGACATTCCCAAATAGCTATTCTAAATCACCCCTCAGCCGTGCCTCTCCAGGCGGCTCTCACTCCGCTAGATGCAAATGTTGCTTCTCTGGGCCATTAGCCATTCCAGGAACCACCGATTCACAGCAAAAGCTGGAAATGAACTCATCCGTCTTTCAGGTTTGGTTCTGCCATTTCCATAGCTCAGTGTGTTCGATGGAAACCCCAGACTCCTTAATCACCCCCTGGCCTGAGTGCAGAGGGGCAAGGCTCCCTCCTGGTGAGACGGAGCAAGCTACACGCACACATCAGGTACACACAAACATGTGTGGACACACTAGACACACACAAGTGTATGCACCTGTACATCACACCCATGGACTATGCACAGATGCTCACACGTGCTGTATGTGAACGCGGACGCAGAGAGGCAGTGTTCATATAGCCACATCTACAATTTCTGACATGTACACAGCTGCACGTGCTCACGTGCAAGATGATTCATCATGTAAAAGGCGCTTTCTGCCAAGCCTGACTGAGCTCCTTGAGTTCGATCCTGGGAAGCCACATGGTAGAAGGAAAGAAGCGACTACTGCGAGTTACCCTCCACACATGCATCATGGCTTCCATTGTTATCTCTGGAGCTAAAGAAAGGCAGGTAGTCCTCCTTTGTCTTTGGCCTTCTCAGGCTCATGCCTTGGGGAAAAGACACAGGGAGAATGGTTCCCCATTGGGTGTCAGGTCCTGATGAATTACCCTCCCAGTTCTCAATGAAATGGGCACAGCAAGAGGACAGAGGACTGTGGTCCTGCAGGGAAGAGCCCTCCATGCTGCCCACCAAACCCACAGACCATCCATGTGGATGTCGGTGAGAGGAGCGAGTTCTTGTGGAAGGAGCCTGATGGCTCACATCCCTGTAGCTTTCAGCCCAGGTTGGCTCTGGACTCTGGGTGCAGAGAAGGTCTGGCACGTCCCAGCCATATTGGATAGAAGTAACCCATGACCATAGAAAGAAGGAAACTCAACAGGGAGCAGGACCATCAGTGGCCAGTTACAGCTGCAGCCTGAGTCTGCTGCCTCCCAGAAAGGTAGGCTGCCGACCTTTAGTGATCTCTGGCCAAGCCCACCTTCTGACTCTGACCAGGGCTGCTGCTCTTTGACATTCATGGTGGCTGCATTTCCTGTCCATTGTTTGCCCTTGAGCAGAAGTCCCCAGTGCTTTGCACTCTGTTCTTTGCAAGAGAGCTGCAGAGCTATGCAGAGAAAGAACACCTGGGCATCAAGGGCGAGGCCAGATGCTATTTTTAGAGGCATACTTGTATGACTTGGAATCTATGAGATCTGGAACCTTCCTGGGGCCTTTGTTCAAGCTCCAGAAGATCATCGCCAGCGATCCTAGTGGGTTAAACAAGACAGAAAAATCAACAGCACCTCTCAGGGGAAACATGGGAAGTCAGAGCAGTGAGGAACAGCGTCATTAAAACCAGAGAGCATGTGTTAAACGTGTAACCCGGCCTCTTAGTTTCTGTTTGTGCTATGCAATTCCAGATGTTTTACCTCTTAAAAAAATCTGTTTTTATACATGATGGAGTACCCAATTTTTTGGGGGAAAAAATCTCCTGGTTCTCCTCTCAGAGCCAGCAAACGTGGGCAGCAGGCCAACCTCCAAGGCGTTTGTTGAAAGCCAGACTTAAGGTTCCACAATGGGCTTTGAGGTCCAGTGGATTTGGAGTCCAAAGGCCTGAGAGCTCCAGCTCTTCTCTGTCTTTCACCTCGTGAGCAATTTGCCCAAGGCCCAGGGAACCCAGGGGTAGCTGGTGCTGACTACCAAGCCATACACCCATAGAGCAGGCAAGGCTCAGGGCCAGCAGAGGGACATGAGAGGCCGGGAGCAGGGAGAGGTATGTGCTGGTGACCATGCCCTGGGAAGGAGGTACTCTCTCCCCACTGTCTCAGGTTCCACACAGACTCTCAGAGCCTGTGTCAAGCAGGGAGAGCCTGGAGAGTGCCTTAGGGCCTTGGCAGACTAATCTCGACATTTCAGGAGAAGCTCAGCAATGTTCTTCCCCAGTCCTCATCAGGATCACTACCAACTCCCTTCAGTGACACCACGGGTCCTCTCTGTTGTGTGTACTAGTGACCACTTGCCGCTCCCACATTTCCTGGCTCCCAGAACTCTGCCCTCTAGGTGTCCCTCTTTTCTCTGGATGCTCCTCCTCTGTGGCTCCTGGTCATCAGCCTACTCCTTGAAAGCCAGCATTGCCAAGACTTTCTGTCCATCCATCTATCCATCCATCCGTCCATCCGTCCGTCCGTCCGTCCATCCATCCATCCATCCACCCATTATTTATGTATCCTCTAGCTGCATTACCTGTTTACCTGTATGATATATGCATTATATCTGTCTATCATCTATCTCTATGATCTGTCAATCATATACATCCTCTCTATACCCACTCTCCGAGTTGACTTGCCCAACCCCATGTCCTGTCGCCTTGCGTGTAGAGCAGCAGACTTACCCATCCATTTGACTACATAACTTTCCCACTTGCTGCTTTCGGTGATTTTCTCACACGGCCAGCCCAGGTGCAGGCAGTGTCTGGCATTGACTTGGTACCACGTGCACATCAGAGGGTAGGTCTCTGGTTTTCTTGTTTCCCTTAAGAAGACAGCTGCATCCCGTCTGCATTCTAGATGAGAAAAAAGAAGACATGGGGAAAGGGAGAGAGGGAAAAAAAAAATAACGACTTAGCATTCTCCTTAAAGAGTCCAATAAATTCCACCCAACAGCTTCCCCTTGTTCACCTCATACCTCAGTAGACGTGCCTGCCCACAGATATTGCTGAGTGTCCTGTCTACATATAGTTTCAGTGGACCAGCCATCAACATATCACGGAAAGGGTAGGAGGTCAACCAGAGATTACTTCTACCTAGATGTCTCCTCAGACCCCTCCCGGTCTGCTTTAAGCTCCTCCCACCCTCCTACTGTTTCCCCACCCACAGCTAGAGTAGCATTACCCATCCCCCTCACCAGCACCTCTAGGGTCTGCCTCTTGACGCCCCCAGATCAGACTCACACAATCCCCAGGCTGGCATTTATAACTGACCTCTGAAGGATAACTGATCTCTGGGAAGTGAAAGTTGGGGCTTTGCTGTCACTGTGCTGGCGGATTTCAGAAAAGAGCAGCTGGCTCCAGGGGACCAGAGGCTGGTCTAGGAGAGAACATACACATTAGCTCTGGCGTGCCCAGATAATGAATAGAGAGGAGTTTCTCCGTCACACTGATTTATATTGTTATGGTTTCTTCCACCAGCCAAGGCGGGCACATCCTTAAGCCTCCCACCTTCCCTATTTGCTACGGCAAGGAAATCACATTTTTCACGACTCCTGGGAATTACTGGATGGCGGCGGCTTTATTTGTTAAGGATTGAACTTGGCCATTTCTCCGATGGGGCCAGTCCCGCTGTCACGCACAGCTTCTCATCCAGTGAGACCGAGGAAAAGAAATCAGAAGAGGGACTCGGTGTGACAGGGGCAGTTTGGCAGGGCCTCAGGGAGAGGGGACTAATATGGTCCCGTGGCAGGGAGGCCCTGATGCCACTCTCCTGGAGTGGAAGAGGTGAGGGCGAGACTTTGAAAAAGGAGTTGAGGAATCGCATCTTATATAAAGCCTGGGTCAGCGGCTGGCCAGTAAATCATCCGAGGCTGGGAAGCTGGCTAGGCCTTCCTAGTGCGGGAGCTCTGGGCCTGCTGGCTGGGGCTGTGGTGAGGATTTACAGGGGTTCCCGAACCCATGACCTTGGCTATAAATTTTTCAGTGCATATATGCATTTCCCTGGGGCTGTGGCCAGAGCATTTATCACTTTCAAAGGGCAAGTAGTGTTGGTCTAGGGAGGGGAGCAGCCACAGTCCCCAGTGAGGAATCAGGACTGGGATTTGGAGACTGAAGTCCAGCTGTGGCCTGGTTAAATCCTGGCTGTGTGACCTTAGGCTGGTCTCCCCACTTTGTATATTCTATACACACACACACACACACACACACACACACACACACACACACACACACACACACACACACACACACACACACACACACACACACACACACACACACACACACACCCATACACACACACACACACACACATACACACACACACACACACACACACACACACACACATACACCCCACACACACACATACACACACACACACACACATACACACACACACACACACACACACACCCACACACACACACACACACACACACACACACACACATACACACACACACACACACACACACACACACACACACACACACACACACACACACACATACACACACACACACACACACACACACACACACACACACACACTCACACACACACCCCACCCACCCACCCCCACACACACATACACACACATACACACACACACACACACACACACACACACACACTTAGGGAGTTGCCTGGGGTAGGGCTAAGTGCATCAACATCAGCACCCACTCACAGAAGCTAAGGCACTGGTCCTCAGTCTTTGAATCAATGAGTAACTTTGAAAATCAATCCTTTTCAACTATCCTTCACCTACATTTTTATTTAGAGAGAGCCCAGGCTGACTTTCAACTTGGTCTGTTAGCTGAGGCTGACCTTGAACTTATCTTCCCACCTCCACCTCCAGAGAGGCTGGGATTATAGTGTGTGCCACCAGATAGGTTTCTGCAACGCTGGGCTCAAACCCAGGGCTTCCTATGTGCTATGCAAGAACTCCACATCTGAGCTACACCCCCAGTCCACTGCAAAACTGTTCTTTATCCCTTCAGCAAATCTGTTATTTAAGACCCTGGCTGGACAAAGAGGCACAGTCCCTCCCACTTCTCTAGCTAGGAGCTCAGGAGGGGGCTCTTGGAGGAGAACAAGCCATCGTTACCATGACAACAGCTTGTCCCATCACCAGGGTGACTATCATGACATTGCAGCGAATGTCCTAACAGGGTCAGCACAGGACTGAATCCTGAGTCCTGTGACGCTGTGACCTTGGTGAGGTCACCAAGCTTTGCAGAGGGGGCAGCGGCTAAGCTGCAGCCTAAATAAGGAGCAGCAGTTGGCCAGGAAAGAGCTAGAGTATGGCCTGGGGGGATGGACAGTATAGTGTTATGGAAATCCCAAACGTCTAGGAATCAACCATGCACTGAAACCCATGGAAGAACTCATCTGGACCAGGCTAATGCCCTGAGAAGGTCCCGCAGTCCCCTCATAATTTTTTATACCCTTTATAGGTCAGATAAACCCTGGGACCAACCGAGGGTTGTGCAGTGAGTCCCCTGATCCTCAGTGGAATTTTCCATCGCATCTAAGCACGTCTACAGGAACAGGCAGGGTGGGAAGAAGCAAAACGTTTCCTCAGCAGCACGTCCCACTGGATGCCTTGACTAGAGAGCTGTGGCAATCACGCTTTAGGGAAGTGTGTCTACGATAAGGGACTTTAACAAGCAGTAAGGACCCGCCGCCCTTTAACTCAGTCTACTTCCCCACAATCCTTTGCTTGCTAGGTAGAGTCCCATTAGGCTCCCTAACATGAAGTAGTAACTTGATCTTCTTAGGTGCATGTGTAAGAGTAATTACACACTTGTATCATCTCCCTTCCATAGGCAAAAGTCCAGAGATGGATGAAAGAAAGCCAGGAGGTAACACCCACCGGCCTTGCTGTGTTACTTACTGGTAGCTGGCGGAGAAGCCACAACCATATCTGTTTCCTCCACCTCCTGTCTCTGTTGAGATTTTGTGCACCTTCACTTGGGGTCAGTGGGCCAGAGACTTATCCAGGGGAGGCCCGGGGTGAGAGCCCAGCGAGGTGGTGTGGCAAACAACCCCCCCACCCTCACCCCACCCTCCCACCCCCGCTCTGCTAGCAGAGGTGAATGATCGCTGTGCACTTCCAGGGCTGTCCCAGGCTGGTGGAGTCCCAGGGTCACTGCTCCATTAGGGACGGTCTGAGTGATCACATCAGTGGTGATTAATGCTGCTTCCCTCGGCCAGCCCCGGTCTGCAGCCAAGAGCTGCTGTCATCTCTTTATTCTTCTGCCCCGCCATTATTGAAAATCAATAAACTGTCCCAGCCCAATGAAGTTCAGCGACTGGGATGCAGTCCATAAATCAAATAAAAACTAAATCATATTTAAATAGGAACAACGAAAAGGAAGGCTGTGTTGGAGTGGGTCTGAGGTGTCCAGAGGATGAAGAAAACAGACACGCTGGGCCAGAAAGGTAAACGGCTGGCGAGCCTCTGGGGACATCTTGGCCCACTCTCTGTTATTCAGCTCTGAACAGTGAGGCCCAGCTGGGTGTCCCTCTGTGGTCACCCAGTGGAATCCACTGCTCAAACACAGGCCTTGAGTTTCTCTAAGGCCCACCGCCCTTCTCCCAACTGTCCCCAGATCAACCCCCAGCCACAACTGCATTGACAAGAATCTGAGATGAGCACAGGAGAGAGCATCCACGCAGCCAGGCCTTTTGCTCTTTCCTTTACTGGCCCTGCCCCCGGGTTCCGCTTTCAGATGCTAAATGGCATCTGCTGTCAATCTCTGCCAGCAGAAAAAGGGTCTGGAGCTTGTACAGGGCTGGGAAACGAAGAAATATCTAGTACTCTGGCTGGAGGAGGCTCTTCAGAAAGGTTCTGTCTTACTGGTGGGCCTGACATAACTCTAGACTAAGGTGTCTTGAGAACCTGGAAAGGATCTGACCCATTTGTGCTCCCGAACAAAACACAGTGCTATTTGAAGGAACACAAAATCCGGCGGTGATGCATAGAAAACGTGCGGTGCCTGCCTACGAAGGGGAAAAATTACCCAGTGGTCTAAGAAGTAGGAAAATATGGGCAGTAACTCGATACAGATGGTGATGAAATCAACAGATGAGAACATTAGAGCAGCGACCCACAGGTCCAATGAGACCCCAATGAAGAAAGGTTTAAGACCCCAGGGGATAGAGGAAATGGTATCTATCTGTGGGAGTAACTTGGTCAGCGAGAAAAGGATAGATTACTGATGCTCGCAACAGCACGAGCAGATTTTAAAACCATTTCACTGATTGCACTGTGTACGGAATCCTAGGAAAAAGCAAACGTAATGAGAAGCAGATCCGGCACTGTGGGTTGGGGAAGGAACTGACCTGTAGAGGGCACAGAGGAGCTGTGGGTAGAGGTCAGCGGGGATGATTCTGGGTGTATAGATTTGTTAGAACTCATTGTTGGAAGGATAGAGGGATGCAGAAGCAGTTAAAAGTTGCAGCCACTCTTCCAGAGAATGCAGTTTAGGCCGCGTCATCGCATAACAGCCTGAGGTTCCAGCTCCAGCAGGATCTGATTCCTTCTCCTAGGCTCCAAGGGCCCCTGCACTCCCGTGCCCACACCCCATAAACACGCACACAAAACACACATACACACATGCACATAAAGAACACAAATCTTAACAACAACAACAACAACAATAAAACCTCGTTGTGGAGGAGGATACGGCATGGCTATAGAAAGACATGAGAAGTCTGAGAAATGAAGTCATCAGTATCTGGACATGGTGATTGACAGAACCAAACACACTCACATGGAAGAACACAAGCCCACCGGGGGGGGAGAGAGAGAGAGAGAGAGAGAGAGAGAGAGAGAGAGAGAGAGAGAGAGAGAGAGACTATATAGGATGGTGGGGAGGGGAGTCTGTCAATGCCAATGCCCAGGTTGTAAGTTTATTTCAGTGTTGGCATGTGTCTCCCTCAGGAAGTTGGGTAAAGGATACATGGGGATTCCATAATGTTTCTCCCAAGTGCATGCGAATCTTAAATAATTCCTCTATCCAGCAGATTTTTGAAGAGGTCCATATAGCCCATTGAAGCTGTCTCTTCTCATAACCTGCTTTGTCTCGTCACATCGGCTTCCACAGAACATGCTCTGTGCTGATATGGCATACCAAGGAGATGCAGGAGTTTCCTGTTTTTTTTTTTCCCCTCTCTTCCTTTTTAAAGCTCATAGGAGAGAAATTGAAGGCTTTTCTGTTATCCGAGGATGATTGGAAAAGCTATGGGACACACCTGAGATTTCACCCGAGGGTTGGAGGGGTAATGAACTAAAAGAACCAATTTGAAGAGACATTGGCAAGGAAAAAATAGTTAATGTGCTTTCTACTTGTATCCTATTTAACTGGAATTGTTCAAAGAAAGAGCTGTGGCGTATTACATTACGATAGCAGAAGATGGTCTGTCTTATTCTTATAGGTCCCAGTTAGCTTCAACTTGACACATCCCAGAGTGATTGAGAGAGTCTCGGTTGGGGGATGGCCTCTGTCACACTGGCCTGGGGGCCATGTCTATGAAGCATTTTCTTGATTGCTAATTGAAGTAGGAAACCCAGGCTACCACGGGCTGTGCCACTCCTGGGGACATAACTCCTGGTGCTGGGTTATATAGGAAATCTGGCTGAGCATGACCCAGGAGAAGCTGGTGGGTACTGTGCCTCCATAATGTCTGCTCCTGATTGAATTCCTGCCCTGAATTTCCTCATTGATAGAATTATTAATTTTTTATTATAAATTTATTGGACATTAAGCCCAATAAGCCCCTTCCTTTCCAAGTTGCCTTTGGCCATGGTGTCTATCACAGCAACAGAAAGCAAAGTAGAACAAAATAAGGAGTGGGGTCTCCTTTGAGGGTTGGTATAGAATCTCAGCTCGTGTCCGGACACACAACACCAGGCCAATACCGTGGGGGAAGGGGACAAAAGGGGGTGACAGAGACAAAGGGGGGAAAGAGAGAGAAGAAGGAGAAGGGGTGAAAGTCAGGAAGGGTCTGTCTTTTATTTAAGCTGTGGCATCACCGCTCTCATGTAAAGGTGAGAGGTAAACCAAATGGATGCTGGGACTACATGGCGATTGCCATGGCAACAGACGTTTGTGACCCTGTCACCTATACATGGGTATGTCACCATCATCGCTGGGTTCAGAGGCCATCTGCAACCAACCGTAAATCTGGTTCCCGATACCAACAGCGAGTGTCTCTGTGCCTTCGACGGTGGCCTCTCTTTGGGACCTCCATCTCTGAACATAGCGTCAACTCTCAGCTGCTCGCCATGACTTACTTTTTCATGCCTTCAAAACCAGCACCCTGTGAGAGAGCCTTACACGTTATTCGTTAAATTCTGCTGCCAACTTGATGAGTGTCTTCAGCCGCCTGTGCGACAACTCTGAAGGAACAGTTCCCAGAAGATTTTACCTCAGTGATGGTGAGTTCGCTAACCACGGCTCATTGGCCCATAACCACACATTCTCAATACAAAACATCGCACGAATGGTCCTGAGAGAGTCTTTGCCTCTCTCCTAACGTCACCAGGTTTCTATTGTCTGCATTTCTCTTCACATTCTTAACTTCCACGTTCCCACCGAACAGTTCACTGAGCTCTGAGCCCTCACCATCTTTTCCAGCTCAGTGTTCCAGACACTTCTACAGTTCCCTCGGACAACATGATATCTGTCACGGCAACAGCATGTCTCAATTGGAATTCTTTTCTTTCCTTCATGATCCTACACACCCTAAAATGGTGGACACTCATCCTTTGGTTGATGTCCAGTATCTGAGTACTATTTCTGTCATCAGCATTGAGTGGGGCCCCAAATATAGTCAGTCTTCCATAACTACGAGTTCTGCACATACAGGTTTAGTTAACTTTGGATCAAAAAAAAGCAAAAGATTTTCATCTCTAAGGAACATATTCAGACTTTTTTGAGTCTTATTAGTGTTCCCTAGACAATACAGTACAACCAGTGAGTTCGAGGCCAGCCTGGTGTACATAGCAAGTTTCAGGCCAGTCAGGGGGTTTCATAGTGGAGTGAGTAAGAGCAGAGGGGTGAGGGAGGAAATGCCGGGCAGTTCCCAAGCAGCCGGGTGGGGCAGGCCTTGGCGGAGATCACAGGGTCCTTGAGTGTTTCTGGACCAAGCACCAAGCTATAGATAATGTGCTATAGTTTGGATAATAAAGGATTCCCCAAAGACTCACAGATTTGAAACATGTTTCTCGATGCAACAGTGTTCAGCCTGGAGAAGCCATTGGCTCATGAAAGCTGTGACCTCATCGCCAGATTGATTGACATGGACTGGGAAGAGGCCTATTTAAGGAAAGCCTGTCTCTGGAGACAAGCCCTCGATGGGCGTTCTGTGTCCCTTTTGTCTCAATGTTTCCTAGTGGTCATAAGTGAGCAGCTTTCCTCCCTATTGCTCTTCAGGCATTACAACCACTTGTGCCGGAAGTGAACTCTCCCAAACTGGAAGCCATGACACCATGTCTTTCTTCCTCTGTTTGTTTCAGATGGTTTTTGTTGTGTTTGTTTATTTGTTTGTTGCTTTGTTTTTGTTTTCTATTGTGACTAGAAACTGAATAACATGCTTTATTTTCTGTCTCAAGAAGGTCACTCTGTGTGTCCCGGGGCAACATGCTACATAAGCCGACCAGCACAAGCCCAAGGGCGTAGCGGTGCCAAGCAGAGGCTGCAGTGGCTTGAACTTAATGCTACCAGTGATGAGCTCAGATCTGGAGGTCTGCTGAAAGCAGGGCCATTTGGATTTGGAGCCAGGAGCCCCCCTGGCACTGAGGGTTTGGGGCAGAATCACCGGAAGACAGAATTATCATTTTCTAAGGGAGGACAGTACATAGCATGGCCTGAGAGTTAATTATGACCCTCTGAGTAAGGCCGTTGTTTTATTTTGGTTTTGGTTTTGAGTCAGGGTCTCACGATGCAGCCACAGTTGGCCTGGGATTCACTATGTAGACAGGCTGGCTTCAAACCAGGAGCCCACTTGTTTCTTGCTCTGGAATTAAAGCCACCACACTCAGTGTGTCAGAGATTTCTTTTGTTTTTATGTTTGAGGGTTTTGTTTTGCTTACATTTTTTTAATTTAAGTGTTTGAGTGTTTTGTCTGCATGCATGTCCGCTCACCACTCGTGTGCCTGGTTCAAGTGAATGCCCGAAGAGAATGTCAGGTCCTCTGGAACTGGAGCTGTCGTATGGGTGCTGGGAACTAAACTTAAGTCCTCTGTAGAAACTAGTGCTCTTAACTGCCAAGCCCCCTCCGCAGCCCACCAGAAGATTTGAACCAGCTCTTGGAGTTATAGACTGAATTGGCCTTCCTACCCCACTCCCCACAAACTATCCTAAGACCTTAGCGCCCAGTGTGGTTGTATTTGGAAGTGGGGTGTTAAGGAGATAGTTAGATTACGATGAAGTCATGAGGCTGTAGCCCCGTGGTGGCCTTAGTGTCCTTATGAAAAAGACACCACAGTCCCCAGGTGGAGACACTGAGTTGGCAGGTAACAATGCAAGCTTGGGTCTAAACATGGAGACACAGGATGCAAGGCAATCTTGGGTCTAAACAAGAAATTTGGGGCGTGAATGTAAATGTGGAGCTTGTTAGTGACGAGAGATGGTTAAAGTCACAAGGCAGCAGGGACATGGGAGGAGACACTCACAGAGAGAGCACCCTGAAGTGTCATCTGCTCAAACAAACACGAGGATCCTTCAGAGAAGACTGAAATAGCTTCCATTAGGAGACCACTAGGCTCAGAGCCGTTTCCTGGGGCCATGTTGGGGACTAAGAGGGATGCTCCACTGTCAAATGCTGAAGAGAAGTCAGGGGTGGGATGATGTCACAGTGAGGTAGGTACAAGATAGAATGAGGCCCGTCATGGGAAGGAAGGATGGGTGGGAGAACAGTTTGAGGGAAGGGGAGGGGACTGGGACGGAAAGGACGGCAGACTGAGTAGAAGAGAGTAGCGGCAGAGACAACATGGAGGCTGATGTTAAGATTCCACGCTGTACCTTTACAGGTTGTTATGAATGCTCTTAAGGGATGGATGTGTACCGGGCTTTGTATGTTTAGGTGGGCAATTATATCTTATCAATTGCATCAAAGGTTATTGTGTTGTGTGTTCTTTCATGTGCATATTGAAGTGTAAGAGAGTGTGCGTTGGCTAGTCTGGGCTGCCTCAGAGTTGAGATGTGCGCTTCTGGCAAGATATCTATCAGATATCTTGGAGCACTGTGGTGCCGGACCCAGTGGGGGTAAAAGACAGCATTTTAATATAATTTTACAACAACAGTGGGCAAAGTCACCATGAGCCTTCAGGGCTGGAAGGTTTTGACTGAGGTCATATCTTCATCATACTTCTTTCGAGCCTTCCCTCCAGCCTAGTGGGTATGAATGGCACCATGGTAGCTGTAATCGCTCTGAAATTCACCCTACTGTTTCCTTTGACATCCAGGTCATGAATTCAGGGAGAAGACAGTGCTGCAGTGGGGTGCTAGGAGTGTGGCCACCCCAGGATGCAGCCATCTAGTCATGACTGACTCCTACACAGGTCAGAGGGCAGAGGTCACCAAGAGCTTTCTGTCTCCACATCGTGTGACACATCGTCTCATCAGAGTGGAGGAGTAGTTTCTTGGCCACCTTTGTCTTCTGTGCACTTGCAAGGGATGCTGGACCTGCATTGTTATACAGATGATACAGGGTACAAGCCAAGTAACATTTTAAATGGGAAACTCATATGGAAATATTGGACATTTAAAAATAGACACATGGTCCAGGTGGTGGTGGCACACACCTTTAATCTCAATGCTGGGGAGGCAGAGGCAGGTGAATCTCTGAGGTTGAGGCCAACCTACAGAGTGATCTACAGAATGAGTTCTAGGACAACTAGGACTACACAGAGAAACCTGGTCTCATAAAAACAGACAACAGAGAGACAGACACAGGTACTCAATATACCTGAACTCGGTATATAGTCTCAAGCCCAGGCCCCTCCTGTCTTTGCCTCCTGAGTAGTGTCCTATTATGCTTGGAAAAATGAAGTGGAAACTTCTAGTTTCTTTGGAAAGTTAGTTATGTCAAATGTTGTGCTGCTGGGGCATACAGGTGAAAGGACGTCTTGCTAAAGCAAACATGTGAAAGACAGTTTTCCTGAAGCAGACACGGGTGAAAGGATGTTTGGATATAGCAGACGTGTGAAAGGACCCGTGATGAAGGAGTATAAATATGGCCCCACAGACAGTGAGGGACAAGCACTGAGCCTTGGTTTGCTCTGCCTCGCCTTTCTGCACTAACACTCATGTATTGGTTCACCTTGCATAGTGATGTTGAGCTCAATTTGTGATAACTTCACATTGAGGGAACTCACCAAGAACTGTTCATGAGGTCCCCACAGCAGCTTGCTGCCTCCAAGGCTTCACCTAAGGCTGCTTGGCGAGCCTGGTGGTTTCACCAGGATTGAACTACAGCTGCCTGGTGTCTGCTTGCTGAAAGGACTGACTGTAGCTGCTGTTTCCTGCCTGGTGTCTGCCTGCCTAGAGGACTGGTCTGCAGCTGCTGAGTCGTGTTTGGTGTTTGCTATGGGACTGATCTACTGCCAAAGAAGATCAAGCTCGCCCCCAAAGAACTATGGCTGAACAGGTCCACTTCCCCCATATCTTAATAACTTAATAACTACCTCTGTGGGTTGGTAGGCTAGAGGAGAGGTTGAACCCTTATTAAAAGTAGGTTCCAAGAAATGTATGCCTACAGAAAAATATTTGAGGTTTGCCAAAAAGGCCAAATCACTCCTTTTCAAATTGTTTTGTGTCTGAGATGGGTCCTACAGATTTGGAACTTTGCCAGACTCCTTGTAATTGAGCCGAATCCTTACATTGGGTCTTTCAGACAGACAGAGAGACAGAGCGATAGACAGACAGACAGACATTTCTCATTGGCTCTACTTCCCAGGAGAATAATGACTAGTGCCATGAGGAAAAAGAAAAGACTCAAGGAGATTGCCAGTGAGGTGCTGCTGCGACGTGGGTCCTCGAGGCTCCTTTGCCCGCTGCTGAGGACCTTGCCCAGCTGGACACATGCCAGCCTTCACTTTCTTGGCAATGGCTGAGGCTGTGCTGGATGTGCCCTGAGAGCCACTTCAGCTCCAGCATTCCAACCATGCTGGACTATGAGTCAAGGACAGAAGGAAGCCTTCATGACATTCACAGCCTCCAGATTGGCACGGGCTCATGGCCACTCTCACGCCCACTCTCTCACCACCCCTACTCCAAAAGGCAGCCAGGAAACTGATGGGGATGGAGGACATTAGATAAGCGAAGGCATCCCAGACAGAGGCCATGGGGCAGGCAAAGACACGCTTCCTCCTCAGGGAGGAAAGTGGCCTGAGGTGACAGGAGCAGGAGACGCATAGCAGGCTCTTTACTCTGTGTATGTGGCTCTTTGATAATGACTTCTCTTTACCAGGCCATGCGGTCAATATGCTTCTTTGACAGAAAAGGAAACTGAGGCTCTAGGGTCACTTGCTAAAAATTCAGCAGAGCAGAGATTTGAACTCAAAGCTCTCTTTGTGCCCTCAACCCCACAGAAGCTCTGAAGCTGATGACTGAGTGCCTTTGCCCCCTGTGCATCAGGCTGATGACAAATGAGTCACTCCTGGCGGTGTCCACGCTGTGGGAGGCAGGACAGACACAAAAGGACATGGGACCAATCCATCACAGCTTGATCCAAGGTGTTCTTATTTGGATCCCCTCCTGGTGTCCCCTCTGGGGGAGTGGGAGTGACAAGGGAAAAAGACACATTCTGATGCTAACAGAGCAGTGTGCCTCGTGCCAGCCTGCCTGAGCCCAACAAGAAGGAGGATTATAGCTTCATTCTCACTTGGGGGCAACTGGTTATGTCTGGAAACATTTGAACATACCATAAAGCTCATTTCTTTTGCAAATGAGTCAGATAACACAGAACACTTCAAAGTGAAATTCCCTTGGGCTTTCCATCTGGCAGGCCTCTGGGGGAATGGGCCTGCGCTGCCTTTGTTAATCAGGCCCTAGGAGTTGGGATTTTATGCTGAAATACACAAATAACTATGCATTTGGAGGGGAACAAAGCCAAGATGTGATCTCAACTGCGTTTGGACTGAAATTCCTCGCTGTCTGCTGGCTCTCTGTACTTTCCACTCAAGAGTGGTTCCTTGCTCCAGACAGCTATGACCTTTTGTCCCTGAATCTGGAGAAGGTGGCCATGGCTGCACACCTCCTGGTCACTCTGCCCTTGATTGCCATGCGCTTTTGGAGACAACTTTAGTCTGTGTAAGTCTGCCGCTGTGTATCCCCCGAGGCCTCTTACAACCTGAGTTGTAAGACACAGTTCCCTCGAGAGTCTTCCACACCATCTTTCCCCATGGACCTGCTCCTGGTGGAGAGGTTGGTGGCTAAGATCACATTTCCTGGACCCCAAGGTAGTGAGTCACAGGTGCAAAGCAGGCACATTAATAGGATACATTTGCACGTACCTGGGAAGTCAGAAGTGAAAAGTTCCAAAAATGCCTGTAACCTCAGGACTAGGGAGACTAGGGGATGGGAACTGAGACAGGAGAATTACAGTAAGTTTGAGGCAAGCCTACACACTATACTGCATAGTGTGAAGCCACCCTTGGACTATACAGTGAGTTCTAGGCCAGGCAAGACTACAGAGTAAGACCTTATCACAAACAAAACAAAACAGAGACACCCACCTTGCCTTCTCTTCCTTCCAGAAAGCTGGGTCACAGAAGCACAGGGTTTCCCTGCAGTGTGTCCCGAACACTCTGTCCCCAGAGCCTTTTGCCATGGGCAGGAATAATGATATTCTCATATTGCCTTGTACCTAGGCAGCATCAAAGGTGTTCTCAGTGCTTCGATAACCATGCGGTTGAGTTCTGCTGTCCTCGGAGCTGTTCCTTGTGGTAGGCTGGGAGCCCATGATTGGGTTAATTCTAAAGCCTGGAAACTTACTTCTCAAATAGAGTTCCCAGAGGATGGATGTGCAGTTGGGCCACTTGCTACCTAGGGTTTAGGAGCAAGACCGTGGCCAGAGCAGAGACACTATCTCATGGCTCCTGGTGTGGTTGGAGAGGGAGCCACTCCTTCTACATCTCCTGAAGACCCTCAGCGTGTCTTCTCCATTTCTCCCCCAATGAAATGAGACAGGCTCATGGTTAGTTCCTGCATTGCTCATTGGTGGTGGCCAGCCAGAGCTGGTAGCACATGTTTAAAGGGGAGGCTAGCCTCAACCCGTGGTGCACATTTGCCCTGGCCTGCCATGGGTATGCAGCCCATCAGTCCTGCCACCTCCAGTCATCTCCTTCCCCTCAGATCTGCTTTCTGCCCTATCAAAGTCATACAAGTTGCTGGGAGATTCAAACCTAGAATGGATGGGGAACCAAAACCTGGTCTTCTGGCACCTTCTTGAGAAACTGGACCTGAAGTCAGACGGTCTTGAGTTTGATCCTGTCATGGGTGCCTGAAACATAAAATGTACCACTTTCTGGGCCTGAGTTTCGTAGTCTAACAGGACTCCGCCAATGCCCAGCTAAGGAAACTGTGGTAGAAGAGAGGGTCAAAGCCTGGGGTGGAAGGCTCATAGCACCGGGATGAGATGAGATTGCCACTCTGGCCCCTTGGCATACAGAAGGCACTTGACATTGAGGGACAGAGGCTCTCAGGCTGAGAGAAAACTACCTAGGAACCCAGACACCTGCTATCCGGGCTAGGCTTGTCCCTCTGCAGGGCCCTGTAGGTTTTCAGCATTTGCTAAATAGCAAACTATGAAAATCATATCAAATGTGCAGCCGAGGCTGGTGTGGCGGCTCACATCTATAATCTGAGCACTCAGGAGGTTGGAGGCAGGAGGATTGCCCAGAGTTCAAGGCCAACCTAGGCTACATAGTAAGACCCTGTCCCAAGGGAAGAAACCAACAAAAGCATGTCTGATCCCAGACACTGTCTACCCACAGCAAGCATCTTCTTGCTGCATTGAATCTCCTTACTCTGAGGCCTCCTAACAGACCCAGTTTTTAGGCCTGGAAGATGGCGTTGATTGTCCCTCCTCAGGAGCTCCAAGCTGCTTGCAGCACTGTGTGCCTTGAGGCTTGAAGAACAAACCTTGGGAGGCTCCTGATGGGGTAGAGAAAACCAGCCAGGCCAGGCCAGCTAATGGAGATGAGGGAGCTGGATTCGGGCAACCAGGGAAAATCGTTTCAATGCTGGAGACCCAAAAACACGGCTCCTTTCGTGAGCTGTGTTCGAATGGCCTTCACCTTCATTCTTCCTTTGCCCAGCTGTGAGACTCTAGCAAATCAGAGCTCAAGCTGTGTTGTTCCATCTGCCGCTCAACAGGCTGCACCACACAAACAGCCTCTGAGGCACGCGGCAGTGAACGCTCACCCAGGATCTCAGAGTCCTGGTGACATTTACACAGAGCCTATCGCCACGCTGACCTTGGGATGGTTTCCCACAGCAGGGCCTTTGCCTCCCTGTCCCATCCTGTGTCACAACCATGGAGCACACTCTGTCTGGTTTGCCTCACAAAAACCGAATGCTCAACATGGGCAGAGTGTAGTGGAGCGGAAAACCTATATGAAAAGCCTGAGGGTGTGCCTGGGCCATGGATCACCTGGGTAAAGTGATCACCATCCGTGGCCTTTCTGAGCTTGCGTCGGTAACCTGGGCTCTGGCAGCCATCAGAGGAACATTTGCATATTCATGAGGAAGCCTCCTCTGCTCCCCCAGCTAGCTGCAGCGTGAATTCAGGGCTTCTGGCTGTCTTCATATATTCCCAGTGCTTCTGAGACTCTGTTAAACTACTTTATAATTAGGACTAAGAAAGCCTGCAGGTGCGTTTTAATATAACCCACAAAAGCGGCCGTGTGTGTGTGTGTGTGTGTGTGTGTGTGTGTGTGTGTGTGTGTGTGTCTTGAGTCCCTAGTGTTAAGACAGACTTCTCTCCTGGTTCCCTGGCTCCCACTGTCCTCACCTCCAACAGCTGCTCTGTGGTAGGACCCTGACGACAGGTGGAAGGCCATGAGTCAGCCGCAGATTTTCAGGCACAAAGGACAAACTGTGGAGGGGTGATGGGAGCCCCCAGCAGTTGGCTGAACTGTCTGGCTGTGCAGCTGTGGGGGAATTAGGAGGAAGAGTGAGTGCTCCCTAGAAGCAGGGCCACTGGAGCGTTCTTGGCCCTGCCGTGGTCTCACATGTTCACAGTGGGTCAGCCCAGAGGCTGTTCATAGATTTGTGCTCGGGAAGTAAGCCAGGATTCATCCGGATCCAGTGCTCATGCCAGACACTGGGGCTACAAAGGGTCCTCCCATTGGCTCCGAATGTCAGTAGCCAAAGACTAGCACAGGGTCATTGAAAGGTAAATAACACAGTGGCCTTCTGCCCAGCCTCTCTTTTCCCACTGCACCCAAACCCAGCTTTTAATGAATGAGCAAAGGTCCAGAGAGGTGGTGGCCGTAGTCTCCCAATGTCAAGAGTATGAAGGGCACCAAGGATAAAATTAAGGGCAGTTTCAACAGTGTTTACCTCCTGCCTCCTTCCCTCTCCCTTCCTCCTCCTCCTCCTCCTCCTCCTCCTCCTCCTCCTCCTCCTCCTCCTCCTCCTCCTCCATCTCTATCTTCATTTTCAACAGTCTAATACATTTCAAAAGTATTCATGCTCAGGAATTACCGAAGACATCTGGACCTTTTAAAAAGTTATTACAGTGTCAAGAAGCAAGATGTACAAGTGAGTAAAACTGAGATTCCAGTTTGTTAAGATCACTCATTCATTCTCCAGCCCTTGGGATCATCTCTGAAGTATGATGTTTTAAGTCAAGGTACGTTTCCAATACTCTGCTTCAATCATTTCCATATGGCTCTTCAAGATCACACTCACTTGATGCTTCTTAATGCAGCACAAATATCAGCCGGAATCTGGGTCCCCTTTTGTGTCCTTTGTGTGACCCAGATTCAAGAGTTATTGAGGAGACATTCATTTAGGGAAGGGGACAAGGAGTAGGCAGACACTGAGGTCACCCAGCTGGGGTGGCATTGATTCTAGACTCCACAGCAAGGCACAAAGTCCCGATCAAGTGGCACCCCAGCCTGTTAGGTTTACTCCCAGAGTCCTTTTCCCACCACAAGGAACAGAATGCTTGCAAGGGTCAGCCACAGCTCCCCATTAGACCTGGCCCCAACAGGTGCCCACCTTAGACCCCTCCCAGTGATACAGTAGAATCCAGGACTCTCTGGGCTTTGGTATTCCTGTGTGGCAGCATGATCATGGCAGTAGATCATGCTCTTCCCAGACTCTCTGGGCTCTGGTACTCTCTGTTCATGAACTTGAGCGGCAAAGCAGTCAGAAACTTAACATCGTGCAAGCTGGGCAGGGGCATGCTTGCCAGTTGGCTGCCCGATCAAGCAAGCATGGATTGCTAGTCCTACGCTGTGCTTGGCAGTGGTCAGGCGGCTAATTTGGGAAGAGGATCCAGCAGATTGGCCTCGCAGATGACTTCCCAGATGCTGAGCTGAAGGGAAAGCGGCAGAGGCGGGTGGCCAGGGTAGGCAGCCTGGGAGGCAGAGCAGGTGGCCTTAGTACAGCAGGTTTGGCCCAGTCACGTCTGGACCTTTTTCTGGGGGGTCTGTCAGGCTGCTAGAGGCTGAGAACAGAATGGTCCATAACGTGCAATGCATGATGGGAGAAGTAGGGGTGGAACGCCCATCCGGCGGGTTCTGTAGGGTCTTGGTATTGCTGCTTGCACACTGGACACTGGGCATCCAAGACCACAATGCTTATAGTGTGCCAGCTTGCACTGTGGGGCAAAGGCTGGTACACTGAAATGAAGGGAAAGGGGTAGGTGACTGAAGCTACCTTGAGGTCCTTGAGGGTGGAGTGGGACCCAACTTCAGTCATTTACTCCTTAGATAAGCCCTGGATAGAAAGGGGGGTGTCCGAGGTACTGCACACATCCTGATTTATCACTCTGCTCCTCTCTGGGCCTCAGTTTCCTCAGCAATGTAAAGGGGTGACTGCTCCCTCTGTCTCAACCATGTGACTTTTGGAAGCAGACAGAACTAAGATCACAGACAGGAAAGGGCTGGTAAGGAACCAAGGCTGACCTGGGGCCCCCAGCCCTTGGCCTCGCTGGTTACCAACCTGATCTTCCACCATCTCTGAGAAGGAGGAGCAGGGGCCTTAAGTTGGGAATGGAAGCTAGTGTGACAGTGGTGGCTGTCCCCCTGAACCTGTCGTCTGGAAAGCTGTGAGAGGCTTGAGCAGGCGAGAGGAAAGCTCAGAGTGCTTCTAGAACACTTCTGGCTACCTGTTCCTCTCATCGCTTCCCAGCCAACTCACAGCCTTAGGAACTGCAGACCCTGCTGACAGTGAAGATCATCCCTGGCCATGAAAACACATCGTACTGCGTTGGCATTTTCTCAACATTCTTGGGTTTTCTTTCCTTTTTTCTTTAAATTTCATGCATGCATTGTGTGCCTGCATGCACACGTGTGCGTTCCTGTGAGTGTCCATTTGCGTGTGCACCATGATGTGCATACAGAGGTTAAAAACAAAAACAAAACCTTGTATAAGTCCGTTCTCCCCTTCTGCTTACTTAGTCTTCAGGCTTGGCAGTGAAGGCCTTTACTCGTGAGCCATCTCAGTGAGCCTCAGTGGTCTTGACCACCTGCCTAGCCCGCGCTGGGAATTCTTGGGGGCAGTGGCCGTGGCCGATTGGTTTGCTTGTTCGTTAGTGGGTATAATCAGACTTGATACGCGCTCATCTTGTATCTGTGAGACCCATTGATGTGGCTGTCTAATGCTGCAGCTTAAGATCAACACCAGAAAGTCCAGGCTCTAGGTGAGCATTCCAAGCTTGACCCGCCTGAATTAGCCACTCAGGCCTTCTGGAGAGTGTCAGCCAGCAGTGTGCCTTTCTGGGACTCGGTGGGAAGAACTGACTTCCGAACTCATTCTAGTTCTTGGCCAAGTTCAGCTCTTGGAGGTTGGAGGGCTGAGATGGCTCTAGCTGTCAGCTGTGGCTACCTGTGGCCCAGTAGAAAGAAGCAGGACTCTCCAGCCTCCTCCTCTGTGACCACCTGACAGAGAACTCGGTGGGGTGGGGGTGGGGGTGGGGGTGGGGAGTGCTGATTAAATATGGTTTCCATTACTGTGATGAAACACCATGCCCCAAATCAAGTTGGGGAGGAAGTTTGGCTGACATCCCCATCCCCACACCATACTCCATCACTGAAGGAAGTCAGGCAAAAACTCTAACAGGACAGGAACCTGGAGGCAGGAGCTGAGGCACTGGCCATAGAAGGGTGCTGTGTAATGGCTTGCTTCCCGTGGTTTGCTTGGCCTCCTTTCTTATAGAATCTGGCTATGACCAGCCCAGGGATAGCATCACCCACCATGGGTTGGGCTATCCCCTTAAGAAAATGTCCTACAGGCTTGCCTAAGCCTGATTTTATAGAGGCATTTTCCCAGGTGAGGCTCTCCTCTGCACTGACTTTAGCTTGTGTCAAGTTGTCATAAAGCTAGCCAGCAGAACCGCCTAGAGTCACCTCCCTTTTGCTGGGTAGCTGACCTAGTTTCTGAAGTGGTCCTGCATCCACAGACCCCGCCCACGTGAGTGCCACTGAGGGTCATCTTAGAAGCTCAGCTACTATAGTTGTGACCTTCGATTTAGAAAATAAATCAACAACAACAACAATAATAATAAGCCTCAAGTTGGGTGTGGTGGCTCATACCTTTAATTCCAGCACTTCCTCAGGAGGCAGAGACAGGCAGATCTCTGAGTTTAAGGCCAGCCTGGTCTACAGAGGGAGTTCCAGAACAGCCAGGGATACACAGAAAAACCCTGTCTCAAAACCATCCCCCCAAACAAAAACAAAACAAAACCCACAAACACCTCTCCAAGACAATTTGTGTAATCTGAAAAGTCATCAAGGAGAAACGTACTTGGGAGATAGGAGGACAGGAGGTAGGATGTTCAAGGGCATCCTTGGGTACAGAGCAAGTTGGAGACCAGCCGGGACCACATAAGATCCTGCCACAAACAAACGAATTTCAAAACTGGGGGTGGTAGTGCTGAAGAGATGGTTTAATGGTTAAGAGCACTGACTGCTCTTCCGGAGGTCCTGAGTTCAGTTCACAGCAACCACGTGGTGGCTCACAACCATCTGTAATGGGATCTGATGCCCTCTTCTGGCCTGCATGTGTACCTGCAGATAGAACACACACACACACACACACACACACACACACACACACACACACTAAATCTTTTTTTAAAAATGGTAATGAGCTAGTGGAGAGTATGAAAAAAAAGGTAATTCCCCTTTACAAGCTACCCTGTCCAGGTCAGATAACTACATTTGAGTTTGACCATATTGAGTTCCACTCTCTCACCAGTCAGACTAGAATCCCCTGCAAAACCAGAACTTATGCCTATTTCTCTGTCCAACAGCCCCTGAAGTCAGGGTGAGCGGGCCAGGGTTAGGATAGATGTGTGTAAAAAAAAAAAAAAAAAGATAATTAAAAAAAAGGGTTGGGGATTTAGCTCAGTGGTAGAGCACTTGCCTAGCAAGTGCATGGCCCTGGGTTCGGTCCCCAGCTCCAAAAAAAAGAACCAAAAAAAAAAAAAAAAAAAAAAAGGATAGATGTGTGTGTGTGTGTGTGTGTGTGTATCTGCCTGTGGGCTTGCACACATGAGCACAGATGCATGCAGAGGCCAGACTCAGGTCCTCATCCAGTCAGTACACATTGTTTACCCCTGAGCCATCTCTTCAGTTCCTCCCCATAAGCCTGTACCTTTTGCACATTCCGCCATATTGTTCTCTAGCAGGTTTCTGAGCAATTGCCACCCCTTCCCTGCTCCTCTGCCTTTCCTGCCTCTGAGCCATCACTTTGCTTCCTCCTCCTGTGTGCCCCTCTGTGGTGTCTACCTTCGTTGTAGACCTCCCCTGATTGGTGTTACCGGGAGACACGCCTCTGGCCTTGCCTGTGCGGGTGCTTCCAGGGAGGTTTGACTGAGGAAGGAAGACCACGGCTGACCATGAGTTGGGCAAAGGAGAAGATGGCGAACACCAGGTTCGTCTCCCTCTGCTCTGCGAATCACCCAGATGTGAGCAAGCAGCTCTTCTGTGCTTTCCCTGCCCTCATGGGCTGGGCCCTCCAACAGAGAGTATTAACCAGCCCTGTGCTGCTTCTTCCTAGGTATTTGGTCACCAAAAATGAGAAAAGAAACTATCCGCCCACACTCTGGCAGAAGACAGTGTGAGTTCCTCCCATAAGCCTTTGCGCATCCTCCAGCCCCACCATTGTGTCTGCAAGCTCGTCTGATACTCAGGTGGATTCACGAGTCGTCATGGGCCCTATTGGGGAAGCGATGGAGTACAGCTCCTGTGCTGGAATGATAGGAACCATCCGTGAGCAGAAGAGCCAACTTTTCTGCTCCCTCCCCTCCCATCCCTTTATCTGGCCGTATCTCAACTACGCAGGCCCCGCAGGAGCCAGCACCAGACAGATTAAAAACATGGAGGTCAGTTCTAGCTTCAGGAGATCCTGGAATTTAATTTAACTCCTACAGACAGCCTGCTGATGCTTCTATGGGCTCCTAGGGCAGCCTCATGGAGCGGCTGTAAACCCGCTGTGGTGGCTTTGTCTTCACATCTTCCTAGGAATCCCAGAGGATCCCACAGAGGCAAGGACCTTGCAGAAAAACTAACAGATGCCCAGGACCCCAGTTTGGAAGGAACTGCAGAACTCAGTGACCATCTTGTACTTTAAAAACAACTCAGATGAGGCCCGAGGGATCTCCCCCAAAGTCTGATGGCTTTTCCCTTGGTTTTGATGACCAGTAGCATTAAGAATGTAAACAGGAGGCTAGGGAAGTACCTCAGTGGGTAAAAGACACTTGCTGTGCAAGTGTGAGGACCTGAGTTCAGATCTCCAGAACCCAAGTAAAGGCAGATGTGTTTCGTGCCTGTGATCCTAGCACTGAAGAGGCAGCGAGGGTCACTAGGCTCCCTGGAGTTCACTGGCTGGCTACCTTGCCAAACTGGTGAACTCCGGGTTAAATAGAGACCCTGTCTCAGAAAAGTCAGGTGGAAAGTGATTGAATAATACATAGTGTCAACCTCTGGCTTCTATTGGCCCTGTGTATACACAGTGCAAACACACACAGTGCATACACACAGCATATACACAGTGCACACACACAGTGTATACACACAGCATATACACAGTGTACACATACACGGTATATACACACAGTATATACACAGTGTACACACACAGTGTATACACACAGTATATAAACAGTGTACATACATGCAGCATATACACACAATATATGCCTAGTGTACACACACAGTGTATATACAGTATATACACAGTACACCCACACACAGTATATATACAGTGTACATACACAGTATATACACACGGTATATACACAGTGCACACACACAGTGTATATACACAGCATATACACAGTGCACACATACAGTGTATACACACAGCATACACACACGTGCAGCACTCGCTTGCACATGTACCCCTATAGCACACACACACACACACACACACGCACACACACGCGCGCGCGCGCGCGCGCATACACACACAGAGACAGAATGCAAGCAGGTACTGCATTTTCTAGCTGCGAGCAGGTCTCATCCTGAGACTCCCCACCTCCCCACATCCCCGCAGCTGTATCTCGCTCGGATACCAGGGTGGAGAAAGGAATCTGTCTCGCTGAGCGCCAGACAACCATCCAAGCTCCTCGATTCATTATCTTCATATTAAAGTCTGGCCTTCCATATTAAACCATGACTATTTTTATATTAAACGATGACTCTTCCATATTAAAAACTCTGATTCCAACAGCAGATAAGTTAGTGGTGAAGTGAAACAAATATAGGACACGTTTTCCATGTTTTTTTTTTTTTTTAAATAATTTTCTATTAGCAGCTGAGGTTAGCCCTGCTCCTATTCTGTATACTGATTAAAATTACTCTTCTAACTCACCACACGGTGTGGTTTCTAGGCCAAAGAGCCTTGGAACACTCTGCTCCAGCCTCAACCTTGCAACCACATCCTCCAAGCTTAGTTGACTGAATTCTGTAACATTTTCAAGTGTGTTTATTTATTTATGGAGAAGTTATCTTAGCCAGGGCTCTAGGGTGGGTGATTTCTGGAGCACGGCTGTACTGTTCTGAACTATATGGAAGCATGACTCCGAGGAACTCATGGAGTCACTAAGAGAACATTAAAGTCTAGGCAGGCCAGGTGTAAGGACGGTGAGGCCTGGTCATGGAGGGGGCAGCTTACTATGTAAACACGAGTGTCTGCGAGGAAAAGATATCATAGAATTACAGGTGATATGCTGAAAAAAAAAACCTCTAATATTTATAAATGTTACAGCAGGTGAGGAGCCGATTAGCACAAAGAACTTTCTACCTCTCCACAGAGAAGAAAAACAACTCAAACAAATCTGCAGAAACCTTGATGAGAGACTGACAGAGAAAGATGCGATGCTCAAACTGAGGAAGTGTGTGTGTGTGTGTGTGTGTGTGTGTGAGTGTGTGTGAGTGTGTGTGAGTGTGAGTGTGTGTGTGAGAGAGTATGTATGTATGAGTGTGTGAGAGAGTGTGTGTGTGAGTGTGTGAGAAAGTGTGAGTATGTGAATGTGAGTGTGAGTGTGTGTATGAGTGTGTGAGAGAGTGTGTGAGTGTGAGTGTGTGAGAAAGTGTGAGTGTGTGTGAATGTGAGTGTGAGTGTGTGTGAATGTGAGTGTGTGTGCGTGTGTGTGTGAGTGTGTGAGAAAGTGTGAGTGTGTGTGAATGTGAGTGTGAGTGTGTGTGAATGTGTGTGTGTGTGTGTTTTCTCAGGCCAGCCGAGCAGCATTGAAGATGAATAAAGCTTAACTCTCGTGAGGATGCTTGGCTGGGAAGAGATAAGAGAGAAGGTTACTTCAAGGCAACTTGGCAAAGTCCATCAACTGCCCCAGACATTTGCTTCTAGCAATTCATTCTACACACTTCCTCATTCAGTGTGCAAAGACACACAGCCAAGGTTGGTCACCGCAGCTGTTTGTACCAGAGGAAGCTTGAAATACTGTAGATGCACATTAAAAAGAAACAACTGGGGCTGGAGAGATGGCTCAGTGGTTAAGAGCACTGGCTGCTCTTCCAGAGGTACTGAGTTCAAATCCCAGCAACCACATGGTGGCTCACAACCATCTATAATGGGATCTGATGCCCTCTTCTGATATGTCTGAGGACAGCTATAGTATACACATATACATAAAATAAAACAAACAAATCTTTAAAAGAAAGGAAGGAAAGAAGGAAGGAAGGAAGGAAGGAAGGAAGAAAGAAAGAAAGACACTTGCCTAGCAAGTGCAAGGCCCTGGGTTCAGTCCTCGGCTCCGAAAAAAAAAAAAAACAAAGAAAGAAAAAAAAAGAAAGGAAGAAAGAAAGAATTGTTAAATGAAGGGCTGGTGAGATAGCTCAACAGGAAAAAAACCATTGTTCTGCAAGCCTAACTGCCTGAGTTCAATCCCTGGAAACCCCAAAAAGGTAGGAGAGAACAGACAGACAGACAGACAGACACACACACACACACACACATATACATACACACACATACTAATAATTAATAAATACCCATATTTAAAAGAACTTATATGAAAGTATATAAACAGATCTTTTAAATAAAGACAACATAGGCACAATATGTACAACTGTGACAGGTGCACATATATTTAAGAGGTCTGAAAGCACGGGCACTATAACTATTGTTCTGTTTTAGTCTAAGTTCCTCTCCTGCCTTTCTCTGAGTGAAGATTTAGACTCTACTCTCTCACCAGACACTGTCGTCTTATTCATGGTTGTTCCTAATGATGCAGTTAGACTTAGTTCTGCCACCTTGAGGTCTGACAGTTCCATGTTTTCCCCCTTCTGTGGGTGTGAGTGAATCCTCTCTGAGTACAGTTTGCCCTCTGTGGCAGTGAGTCTCGGACTGGACTGCCCTGTGATTCCAGCAAGTTACATGTGCACACCTGCCCACGAGTCACCTCAGAAACTTGACTGAAACATAAACACACATGCATGCATGCACGCACGTGCACACGCATGCACGCACGTGCACACGCATGCGCACTCATTCGCGGATAACACCTACACTTTTTTGTTTTTGTTGGCTCTCCCTGTCCCCCGCCCACACACACACAGCTTCATATTGGATAATATCAAGGTGATCGCTGTATCTTTTTTCTTTAAAAAAAAAAAAGATTCCAGTTCTTTTTAAAAATTACATGTATGTGTGCATATCTGTGTGCAGGCATGTGAAACCAGAAAAGGGCGTCAGATTCTCTAGAGCTGGAGTTGCAAGCATGTGTGAGCCACCCAGTTTGGGCACTGGGAGCTGAAGTCGGGTCATCTGGGAAAGACAGCCGTGCTCTTAACTGCTGAGCTGCCTTTGCAGTCCCCGATATGGTTTCTTACATCCTACTCTTTCTTAGATTACCCTAGATACGACAAAGATGAGTCACGTGGAGTAATGTGACCCTAGCATGCAAACACGCAGAGAGGTGGAAAATCGCAGAGAACCCAGAAGTAAATCTGTACATCTGGGTCGTTCATTTCTCACAAAGGCCAACAGCGCACCGTGGGAAGAGACAGCCTTTGGGGCTCAGGAAGGAGGGAAAACTCGGAGATAACAAAATTGGACCCCGTTGTGGTTTAGATGTGAAATCGTGTTGAAGACTTGAACACCACTCCCAGCTGGTGGCGCTGTTCTAAAAGTTGGCGGAAACCTTTAGAGGAGATGAGCCTTTGTCGGGGACGTGGGTCACGGGAGGGGCGGATCAGGTCTTGGGGTGGCTCCACTTCTGGTCGGTTCTTTTCTTTGATTCCACGTGATCGGTTGTTGATCAGCTGCCTCTTGCTCCTGCAGTCATATCTACCCTGTCATTACGGACTTTGTATCTCGTCTCAAACTGTAAACCAAAATGAGCCCTACTTCCCATAAATGTTGGGTATTTGGTCATAGCAATGAAATGCATAACCCATACAGGTCCTTGCCTCACATTGTATAAAACAAAGGGGCCTGGGGAGATGGCTCGGCGGTTAAGAGCTCTTGCTGCTCTTATAGAGAGAGGACTTGAATTCAGTTCCCAGCGTCCCAGTTAGACAGCTCACAACTGCCTGTAGTCCCAGCTCCAGGGGGATCTGACAGATATTTTTGGTTTCCATGGTACTTGCACATGTGTACACACACACACACACACACACACACACACACACACACAAATAAAAATAAACCCAGGCTAGAAAGATGGCTCCACAATTGACAGCACTGAGCTTAGCTCCCAGCACCCACGTGGTGGCTCACAACTGTCTGTAATTCCAGTTTCAGGGCATATAATACCCTCTCTGGCCTCTGCAAGAACCTTCATGCATGTGGCATATGTAAACACACAGGTACTCTAAAAATAAACCTTTCTTTAAAAACCAACTCATGCCAGGCAGAGTGATTCATGTCTTTAATCTCAGCACTCAGGAGGCAGAGACAGACGAACCTCTCAGTTCAAGGCCAGCCTGGTCTACATAGTGAGTTCCAGGACAGCCTGGAATATAGTGAGACCCTGTCTCAAAAATAATAAATAAATAAAATAAATTTAAAACCAACTCGTGAAGGAATAAAGGACTAAATATAAAGGTCCAAAATGGTAAAACTATTAAGAGAAAACCATGTTAGCCTTCCATCACTGTGGCATAATACCTGAGGTAAGCAATGAATAGAAAAGGGGTTTACTGGAACTCAGCGTTTAAGGAGCTTCCATTCGTACTTGGTTGGCCCTGTTGCTTGGGTCAATGGGAGCATGGTACAGCAGGATGAGAACAAAGAGGAAAGACTGCTCACTTTATGACAGGCAGTAAGGAGGTCAGGACTCTGAGGCCTCCTTCAAGACTTCTTTCTATTGGGTCCCAGAGGTTCTAGTACCTCTCAAAGGTCCCACTGGTGACCAGACTTCCAAACTATGGGTCCTTAGGGGGAATGTTCATTACCAAAACAAAACAAAAAGAAAAGAAAAGAAAAAAGGAAGAGAAAAAAGTTCTCTTAGCTCAATCTAAGCAAATTACTTATCTTTTTAAAAAATAATTTTAATTATTTTATGAATATGGGTATTTTGTTTGTGCATGTGTGTCTGTACACTACTTTTGTGCAGTGCACACAGAGGCCACAAAAGGATGTCAGATCCCCTGGAACTGGAGTCGTAGATGGCTGAGAGCTGCCGTGTGGGTACTGGGAATTGAACCTGATCTTCTAAAAAAGCAGGAAGTGCTCTTAGCCACTAATCAATCTCTCTAGCCTGTCTATCCGTCCATCCATCCATCCATCTGCCCACCCACCCACCCATCATCTATCTATCTATCTATCTATCTATCTATCTATCTATCTATCTATCTATCTATCATCATCATCTATCGTTCATTTTTGAGCTCAAAAGCAATAAAAGCCAAAACAGATCAAACTGAAAAGCTTTGGTACAAGAAAGGAAGCAAGAAACTGAGTGAAAAGACAGCTCACCGATCAGGAGAAAAAAAATTCAAGCCATTAAGGATCGAGTGTGTGTATGTGTACATGTGTGTAACTCAAATATATCAATAACAAGAGGACGAATGGTGACACTTTCAGTGAATGTGGAACCTGAATCCAAAGACCGAGAACCACTCAGAAGAGTGAGCAAAGGCTCATGGGTGGATGCAAGGGCCCAGGGGCGGACACAGGAAGTGTTCAGCATCAGATCATCAGAGACACGAACTCAGACCTCATCAAGGCATCTCCTACACCTTCTAAAGTGACTTTTATCTTAAGTGAGAATGATTGGTGAGGACATGAAGAAAAGGGACTCTCCCACACCTGTCCCACGGAATGCAGCTGGATTGTCCAGAAGAGTCTTTCAGTTTTAGTGGCTCTAACCACATCTGCAAAGTTCTTTTTCTTACAAAATGTCACACGTGGATGCTGGAGGACCTCCTTTGGCCTCCCTGGGTGAGTTTGTTGGCCAGTGACAAAGTGACTCTAAATGGCAGGCAGAGGAGTTCAGGGGATGGTGGCACAGGCGTTTCCCCATACAGAAGAGAAAGCAAAGGCTCCAGGGGTGCATTTGAACATTCGATCTTTACTCTTGTTCAGGGATGGGAGAACAAGACAGTGGGAGTTGAGACATGAGATGAGGGGGAAAACGGGCTTTGGCTATCCTCCGAAAGTCTTAAATAACAGATTCCGGTATTCATTCTCGACACAAAGGCTATGCGCAGAAGAGGACATGCACAGTCATGAAAAGTAAGTGTGCTTGCATGTGGAGGCGCGGTGGCCACAGTGTCTCTTGACATCTTGAGCTTGGCTTGGAATATCTAGGTGGCTTTCACAAAAGAGACCATGTGTTCGTTTCTCTTACTGTTCTATATGCTTTCTAGAAAGCCAGCATCCCGCAGGAGTCACATGGATGGCTCTCCTGGAGGATGTTATGGTGATTAGTGGGTGACACAGAGTTAGTCCTGTGTTCTCCCCATACCAGGTAAAGCCAGAAGATCCCACCTTCCTGCCTCTCGCAGCGGAGGAAGGATCTATGTGTCCCCGGAGTGGAGTGAGTATATCCATGAGGGTTATTTATAATGGTTCACAGCGCTTCGCAGATGGCCATGTTTAGAAGCAATGGTCCTTTCTCCATTTGTGATCTTCTGCAACGGCTCTGGTTCCTGCTCATTTTCTAAACATGTCCCTTTGGCTTCCCATCAACCCTGTAAACCCGATCATCCTTTTGATAGATTCTTTTCTTCAAAACCTTTGTTCGTGAAGGGGGATTCCTTGCAAAGCCATTTCCGCTTGTGAAAGGGAAACCTGGGGAGCCCAGGAGTCCGCTGCAAGACCTGCCAAATGAAAGCCGCTTCTTTTATTAATGGGAAGTGACACAGATCCGTTTGTGAAGGACACTGGCAGAGTGCCAACCACGAGGACACACCCATTAACCAAGTGTGCCCATGGCTCTTGTCAGATCATCTTTAAGACTTGCAGGTGTAAGTCACAAGTCAATTGCAGATAGCACCTGTCAGAGCTTTGGGGCCAGCCACAGCCATTAGAGACAGTCTCAGTCAGTGTGCTCTCTGAGCAATGCCTCTGAATTAAGGTATCTCAGCTTGGCTTTCTAGCCTACCCAACCTATGAAATATATTCTCCAAGTTATAATGAAGGGGAATGAGCCCTCGTCTCTATAGAGCAGTGGTTTTCAACCTTCTTAATGCTGTATCCCTTCTGTACAGTTTCTTATGCTGTGGTGAACCCCCCAACCATACAATTATTTATGTTGGTATTCATAATTGTAATTTTTCTACTGGTATGAATCATAGTGCAGATGTCGGTATGCAAGGTATATGATATATGACTCTGTGAAAAGGTCATTCATCCTCAAAGGGGCCCCGACTCACAGGTTGAGAACCACTCTCTACAGTCACACGTGGAGTGCTGTGGGAGTGAACACAGGCCTCCACGGAGCAGCCGTGGAGATGAATGAACTAGGCCATCCTTTCATTGAGCTCCAGTGTTCTCATCCACATTCAGGGAAATCAACTTGCACCCCAGGGGGAACTGTGATCACCTCCAATTAGAAAAAAAAGTTAAACAAAACAGTTCTCTGTAAAGAGCTACATGGTCTCATGAAACTCCGCTTACATCATTCAAAGTCCTGAAATGTGAGATGAGTGAATTCCTTCTGTGATGCAGTTGGAAAACCGTCTTTGCCTAAAGTGTGATCCATGGGGCCCCTGGGCTCAAAAGTGAAAGATGATCGTGTTAGTGTCCCGGCCTCCTTAACAGCATCAAGGGAAAGCCCAGTGGAAGGAGCAGAAGTCAGAGGCGGGATTTACTGGCCCACAGATGTGTTTGAGGAACGGGGTGAGTCTGGGCCTCATCCTGACTGGAACCAAGGGACCCATCTATCCCCTGACACCTCTGTCACACTGCTCTGGCCTCTTGCCTTCCATCTCTCCATGCTGGTTGTTTTTTCCTGGACTGCACATGTCTGCTCCACATGCTGCCTGGTGCACAGTGAGGGGCTTCCACCTCCCTGGCTCCTTTCAGCTTAACAACTGTGGGAGGAGGAGGAGGAGGAGGAAGAGGAGGAGGAGGAGGAGGAGGAGGAGGAGAAGGAGGAGGAGGGAGGGGAGGGAGGGAGAGGGTGAAGGGGAAGAGGAGGAGAAAGAAGAGGAGGAAGAAGAAGAAAAGGAAGAGGAGGAGAAAGAGGAAGAGGAAGAGAAGGAGGAGAAGAAGGAGGAGGAAGAGAAGAAGGAGGAGGAAAAGTAAGAGGAGGAGGTGGAGGAGGGGGAAGGAGGAGGAGGAAAAGGAAGAGGAGGAGGTGGAGGAGGGGGGAGGAGGAGGAAAAGGAAGAGGAGGAGGAGAAGAAGAAAAGAAGAAGAAGAAGAAGAAGAAGAAGAAGAAGAGGAAGAAGAAGAAGAAGAAGAAGAAGAAGAAGAAGAAGAAGAAGAATCTTCTCTCTGGGTAGAACACTCAGGACTCAGGACAGAACTCAACAGTGCCTGCCTGGACCAATTGGCCAGCCTTGAGCCAATGAGCTTGCTTTCTGCCCTTCATGCTGGGCTGAGATAGGTTTATTGTGTTGCCACCTAGTCGACACATCCCTCAGCATTCCTTAGAAGTGTGTGCGGCCACGTGTCCAAGTTCTGATCAGCAATATACAAGCAGAAAAGGCATGGAAACTCTGCAGAGGGGAGAGGCCGCTCTTGTCTCTCCTCTGCTCTCCTTTCTATAGCTTAGCATTCAGATGTGATGACCCGAGCTCCAGCAGCTATGCTGCACCATGAGGCGATTTTGGTAATAGAGACCCTCTGGGGGACTGACACCAGATCTGTCCCCTGTCAGCCTGGAACCACCTCCATGTACACATTAAAATGGACTTTTAGCTGAATAGATAGATGACTCTATTCTAGTGTCATCGTTTGTAACCCATGATTGAGGTTAACGGTATAGAAGAGGTTGCAGACAGAACACACAAAGAAACACAAACCAATAGCAATTAAACAGCCTAGAGGGGCCAGCCTTCGCTGCACTCTAGAAACCTTAGGGAGAACAGTGGCAGCCAACCACCAACTCTTCCTTAGCTTCATTCTGCCTTCCCCACTCCCCGTGTGTGTGTGTGTGTGTGTGTGTGTGTGTGTGTGTGTGTGTGTGTGTGTGTGTGAGAGAGAGAGAGAGAGAGAGAGAGAGAGAGAGAGAGAGAGAGAGAGAGAGAGAGAATGTTCTTTTATTACTTTTTACTTATTTTGCGGCAGGGCTGGGATTGAATCCGAGGTCTAGGTATGCTAAGCACTTGACCACTGAGCTAAGCTCCCAGCCTGGCCTCCTTGTCCATTCTTTGATGAATGGCAGCTCTTACAAAGGTAGGCAGGTGTGTTATGAAAATGAGTGTCCAGTGATGGGTTCTGGGAAGACCTGGTCCACTGAAGCGCTCTACTGGAGCATGGATCTATGATTCATGAGTCTAGGGGAATCTGCGACTTCAGTCTCGTGGTATCCTTACCTTTACAGGTTCTAAATAGGCTTTGTTAAACAAACCAGAGCTAGGGAGATGGCTCAGTTAACATACTTGCCATACAAGCATGAATGCCCGAGTTTGTAATTTGAGACCCATGTAAATGTGGGGTGTCCAAGTTGGCCCCCTGTATTTCTAGCCTCAGGAGGCAGAGATGGGATCCCCAGAGTGAGCTGGCTCATGAGACAATCGGTGAGTTCTGGTTTTGACTAAGAGGCCTTGCCTCCATGAAACAAGTGATGAGAATGATTCCAGACATCAACCTCCGTCCTTCACATGTGTGTGCACATGTGTGCATACATGTGCACACATATGTGCATACATACACACAGGACGGGAGATGAATTTCTCTCCATGCATCTCTTCCCTCACTTTCCTCACAATTGTGAAATTGTCTTTCTCCCGGTCTCACGCCCATTCCTCTCTGTCATGATTTAAGTATGAAATGTCCCTCTCAGGGTCTTGTGATATGTTTTTGGAGGCTGTGGAACCTTTATGCACTGGGGTCTTTGAATGGTAGAAGAGGTAGTAAGAGCAGGCCTCTGAAGGTCATAGCCCCAGTCCTCCTGCTCTCTACCTTTCCTGGATCCCCACGATGTAGACAACAGCTGTGTCATGCATTGCTGCCACAGGGAGCCATGATGCTGCCCTGTCTTTCTCACTGTGCTGGACTCAAGTTATTGTAAAACTGTGGGCCAAAATAAACCTGCCTCCCTTAAGTGGTCTCTGCCAGATGTTGTGCCACAGTAACAGAAATGTAGCCAGTGCCAGCATGACATCACCAGGAAAGTGGTAAGTGTGGCCTAGAGGATACATGGGGCGGGGGTGGGGGTGGGGGTGGGGGAGGGGGTGGTGTTCTGGTGCATGGCTCCTCTTTGAATGTCACTCATAGACCTGGAAGACCTTCTTTGTGCTGGCCATGCTTAGGTCAGTCTTGAAGTCCTAACTACTGCCAAGATGATATCTCACTCACTCTAAATCCAATGTTCGATGTCTGCAAAGCCCAAAGACAGTCTGTGGCCTTCATCTTTTGTATGGGAAAACTGGGGACAGCTCTGAGCCTGGTTTTGATAGAACTGAGAACTGTTAACCAGACAAAGGGAAGACATTTTGCTGCTTGTCCATGCAGATGCACTTGCCTGTAGCACTCAGGCATAGACAACACGAGCTGACACCCAGCCTCAGCTCCAGCCACGATGTTTCCTGTATCTTCTCCAGTGGAGCCAGAGGGCTGTGGGTTACAGCATCCTCCACCAGCCTGATATACCAGAGGCTTGCCCTGGAACAGCCCAACAGTCTACTGTAGAGTCCCCAGGGCCAGAGGAAGCCTGTAGCCTGCCCTGCAGACAGTGGGGGAGGGAGTTTCCAGCCCTCCTCTTCCATATTCGGGAGTGCAATTCCAGACTGCTGGCCTGCGTGTCTCCTATAAACGCATGCATACCCAGGGCTGCCAAAGAGAGAGTGAGGGCAACGTGGGAGAGAAATCCCCAAGGCTGGTTGTGGGGAAGCCCCCCTTCCCTTCTGTCGCCAAGCTGGGCAACAGCAAGCACCTTCTGCCTGTCCTTCAAATCAAACCTCTCCCTCCTGCCGACCTCCTCCTCCATCAAGAGCCCTCAGATCCATCCCAGAAGCAGTGTAGACAAATCCTAAACCAATGACAGGCAGGCAGGCACCGTGCAGCCTGTGGAAAACCCCCATGACTTCCCAAGACCACGGAGGCTGGGCCCAATTAGTGGATAAGAATGGAAGCAGGACAGAGCGGAACACAGACGGGGGTGGGTGTGTGTGTGTGTGTGTGTGTGTGTGTGTGTGTGTGTGTGTGTCCACAGATGGTCTTCCACACTTACAGCCTTTGCCAATTCTCCCCAGGCAAACTTCCCCACCTCCCTGCCCAGGTCCTCACACGCAATCCCACCCCTCACAGAAGTGGGGTTGCTCTCTTCGCATTGTGGGGAAACAGGCTTCCATCTGAGCTGAGAGGCAGTTTTGAAATTGGTTTTGGTTATGATTCATCCCAGAGGTTAATTCTGGAGACGAGCTCTGTGGATGAGCAGGTGGCCAGACCTTTGTTTTGGTCTCTGTTTCTCCAGGAATGGTCTGTCCTGATTCTGTGTCAAGGACAAGCCTCAACCCTGTGCAGTCCATTCTCCTTTAGCTGGAGATTTCCAGAACAAAGAGGTATCGATTCCCAAACTGAGAGAGAGAGAGAGAGAGAGAGAGAGAGAGAGAGAGAGAGAGGAGTGTTGCTGACAGTTAGTGGAGAGAGCTGGGAAGAGCGAGGGAGAGCAATTGGTTTTCAGATCTGTCCCGAACCTCTAAATTTTATTCATAGAAATGGATCTAGCCTTGGCTGTGAACGCAGCGGGCGATGCCACTGCAGGCTTCTGTCTGAGGCTCACGACTGTGGGGTGGGGGTAGGTGGGTGGGAAGCTTCGCTTATAGACCTGGAATTGATTTCTCCTCCTTCCTTGGCCACAGAACCGTGAAACAGGCACGGGATGCTCCCCAGTCCCACTGCTCCTCTTCTGTGAACTCTGGGTGGATCTCTCGCAGCAACACGGTGTTTCTCTGATGCCAATGTGTCCACGGAACTCTTAGATTGAACCCTCAGGCTCCCCCTCCCTGGGCAGACCATGAAGGGAACAGCTGTCCCTTACTCAAACCCTCTGAGAGATGTTTCCCGAGCCTGAACGTAGCCAGACCCTTCACCAAGCCACATTCTCCAAACAGGAGATGCCCCCTCCTCAGACCTCAGGACAGACTGGAACACTCCAAGCCATGAAGGACCCAGACAGACCCAGTACTTTGAAGTACCTTAACATGTAGTGTATGTTAGCATGGTAAAGGGTGGCAGAAATCCTGAGTGGTGCAATACATTGAACTTTGTTTAATGAGGTGCTTCCTGAGCCTAACTGACCCTGGGTCACTCGCTCAGTGCATGGGATGCCGGTTTTCTCTCCAAGCGACATTCTACCGACCTTCCTACCAAGGAAAGTTTTCATCTATGGGTATTAGCAACACAAGCCATTTTTAGCCCAGGCTGAACTTGGGAACGATCGTCATTTGCTAACCCGCTTTTCCAGGGTCTTTATGTCCGTGCCCACTGTAGCCTTGTTAAAACCAACCCTCTGTCCCTCCCTCTCTCCCGTGCCTGTTTTATACTGACGGACCTTGAATCGGATCTGGGCAGCATATGTGTTTTGTTTGGCTGGCACAGAAGCTGATGGTTTCGTCATGTCTTTTACTGGAGACTGAGCGCTGCCACACAGCCAGCCTCTCCCCACAACCTGCACTCCCTCATCTCCCAGACCCACAGCACCCTTACTGCACGCAGTGGCCACCCAGGATTTAAATCCTCTCGGGAAGATGATTTTCTAATCTGACTGTGAACATTGGTCTGCAAATGGATTTGCTCAGACAGGAAGTCATGCCGGTCTGTGACCTGCATGCCTGGGACCACTCTCTGAGCTTGGTGCTCTACAGTTTACAAAGTCCTTTCCCCGATGTTGTCTCCTCGGACCCAAGTGTCCAACTAGGAAATGAACAAGACCAGAACACTAGAGTAGATCCCCACTTGAAGATCCCCAGGTCACTCAGCCTGCTAGCACCTGGTGCCAATAGGTGCCAAGTCAGGCTGCAAGAGAGATGTCGAGAGGCCTACAGGACAAAGGGACAAAGGGACTGGAGCAGCAAACAAATGAACCCATAGAACAGAAAGTAACCTTCATATTGGGGGGATGGGTTGAGGGTGACAAAGGCTCACAATCTCCTTGGGTCTTCCTCAGCTTGAAGACTCCACATTATGGCTCTGTGGACACAGGACGTCCAGCCATGCTGTGTTCTGGGCTCCCATAATGGTCCTAAGAAGGGCAGGAGGGGAGCAAAGATGCCACTTGCTGGAACAAGGCTTCTCTCCCCGGATTCTCTGTGTTGTCACCGCCTGCGGAGTGGGCTGGGACAGACTGCAGGTTGTGAGCAGGGAGGGCGGAGGGAGCCGGCCATATGGAGCCGGATGACAGAATTTGGCAGTGGGAGCTCCACAGATGGGCCTGCTTATGTCCAGACACAACCGGAGGCCAAGGCCTGAATCATCTCTCTAGCAATTTCTTGTTTCCAAACACGTCTTTTGAAGAATGTGGGGATGCTCGGGGCAGATATCAGAACCCCTGCTGGGAGTAGAGACAGACAGCAGAAAGTAGTGTTGTTTCCGTACAGGGGTGATGGGGAATGAAGGGACCAGACTGCTCGCTGAAATGGGGTGGGGTCTCCTAGAGGGCGAGAATGCCTGGTGGCTTACACATTACCCAGAGAGTCCAGGCCAAAGGCATTACTGTATTTTTCAGGGGTTCTCAGAGGATTCTCAGCGCAGTAGCCAGTCCAGGATACAGAACAGGGATCCTGGAGCAGATGACTTACCTGTTAGTGAGGGCTGAGTCCTGCATGAGGAAGACCAGATGAGGTAGTCTCCTGCCTCCGATGACCCTCTCCACCAAGAGTTAAGATTCTAGAGGGCCCCGGCCCAGTTCCTTGGCATGGCTTTCCAGTAGTTTCCTAGGATCCTGAGGAGGGTGGCAGGACCCTTCTGACTTCAGTATGAAGTCAAAGCCGTTCTGCCTGCCATTCAAGGCCCCATCAGGATCTTTTAACTTCTTGAAATGGGATTTCATGGATTCCAGGATGGGCTACATGGCCAAGAGTGGTCTGAGCTTCTGGTCTTCCTGTATCTACTTCCCAAGCGCTTAGATTTACAGGTACAACCCCACCACACCCATTGCTGTAGTGCTGAGGACTAGAACAGAGCTTCACACAGGTTTGACCGAGCCACACCCCCACCCTTCAGCCTGTCTTCAGTTCTTATGCCCGCCTCCCATGTGTCACTAACCCTGAGCTCTAACGGGCAATATTGCCCCCTGAGTAATCCAGCCTGTCCGGTCTGAGGCTCCCAAGTGGCCCCTAGCCTCCGCTCCCCGTGGCTCTTGAGTTCTGCTCTGTGTGTCTTCCAGTGCACCCGTCCTGTCGCCTCATCTGCATATCTGCCCCGTGAGGATGCACATCCCTAGCCCATGCTTCTTCTCAATGCCGGAAAGAATGCCCTTACTTGTGTGCTCCACATACAGGCTGGCTGGGAGTTCCCAAATACCACATGGTAGGGTTCATCTCATTATAAACTGAGGCCGGAGAAGAGGAGGAAGGAGATGGGGCCCCGCTTCCACATCTGGCTAGTGTGGCAGAGACTGAGGCCGGGCACCTGGCTCCAGGCCCTGCGTTCTTTCCACCGTGCCCTGGCCTTCCCTAAACAGTCACTCGTGTCTGTCCATCTCCTCAGAAACATGCTGAGACAGAAGTTCACTGGATGCTCTTCTGGTCCTCAATGGTCCCACACTGACAGATGAGGAACCTGAGGATAGAGAGGTTCTTTGGTTTCTCCAAGGCCATCCAAACCAGGTTCTCCTCAGCCCATCTCTGGAATAACTGAAGCCACAAAACACACCCCATGTACTTAGCATAGTACACATTGGGTAGCTCTTTCCCTCAGCCTTGGTGTCTCCTTTGCTCAATGCTCTGGGCTGAGTATAATCAGCCCGTTTATTCAGAGGGCAACATGGAGACTCCCAGCAAGCAATCGACTGGCTCCAGTCAGCAGGTGTATGAGTTACAATTGCTGTGTAACAAGTGACCCCCCACCCCCACCCACCCCCAAACCTGGTGGCTCATAATGGTATGTACTTCTGATGGTCTAGTTTCTGTTCCAAGGACTTGGCATAACTTGGCTGTGCCTTCTGCTACAACATCTCTTCAGTCTGGGTGTGTACCGGGGCCCTGTGGTCCCACCTGAAAGCTCAAAGGATCAGCCGCCTGTCTCATCCTCTTGACTATAAGCAATGTCCAAGTCCATAGGCCTAAACTCTTCACCGACTGACCAAATGACCCCTGGTTTCCTTGCCATGTGGATGTCTCCAGTTTGACAGCTTGCCACAGTGCTGTGTGAACAAGACACCATAAGAGAGAGAGAGAGGGCTAGCAAGAAAGTCAGTCTTTGTAACCCTGGAAGTGGTGCAGGTCTCATTTCCTGTAGGGTATCAATTAGAAACAAGTCACAAGGTCACCCACCTTTAGATACCTTCAGTCTAGGGAAGAGGCCTTCCTACAGCATGGCTCCCCGAAGGGGGACAATTGCCTGACCATAGTAGGGAGTTGACCCAGCTGGTGTGTACAGAGCTGACCTTTCCCTGCCAGTTTGAATGTTCCACGGGCTGCCGAGGCAGGAGGCAATCAGGCCCCCCCATCCCCCCCTTCCTGTGTTCTAGAAAGGCTCTCGGGAAGAGAGATGGCCCCGTTTTAATTACAGTGCTGGCCCCAGGGAGGACCCAGCTCGTCTTTGATAGTCTTCCCTCAACCCGGTGCTGCCAGTCTTGACTTTAAATCAAACTGCTCTCCTGTTCAAGGGCTCTGGGCCCCAGGCAGAAACAGGATTTATGAGTGGGTGACCGAGAAATGTAATATCAGGGATCGGGACCCAGACAGCAATGTAAACCAGGAAGTCCTAGCAAGAGAGCTCCGCCACCCCACCCCTGTGACCTCTCACGCACAGCCTCCGCCTTTATGAAAATCTTCCATCATCGTCCTTTCTGCCCACTGCTTTGTCCCTCCTGGCTGCCTGCACCTCAGGCCCCACCCTCACAGAGTCCGGGCCACCTATACTTTCTACAGCTGCGTGTTGTCCCTTCTCCTGTCCCCAGTCCTCCTGACCTCCACTCTGCATGGGCCACCCTCCTGTCTGCATGACTGCAATGTCATTTCCCCAAGTCTCTGTGGTCAAGCTTCACCCGGGATCCCTTCCTTCACTTGCTGTGCTGTCTGCCCCTTGTCCCTTACATGGAGCACTGTGAGCCTTCAGAACAGAGCCACCATGCATGTCATTCTCTCCCAACTGGACAGAACCTCCTCAGGACACGGCTGGGTTCTACCACTACCTGCCACCCTAGTGACCACAGTCATCATCCTTGCCAAGGGACTTGCCTGATCAAAGACTCTCAGTGGCTTGCCATTGTCTGTGGAACCGAACTCACACTCCTCAGCCCTCCTCAGACCTGCAGTCAAGCCTCCACCATCTGACTTGCATGGAACCCCCCTGGCTTCATCTAGTATCCCTCTCCCCCTGCATCTCCACTTCCATTCTTGAGAGATGCTCACACAGGACGACCCCTACCTCTCATCTCAGGGAAACTATGGCTCAAGAAATGGTCTCTGTTCCTTCCTACCACGAGCTTTAGGCAAATCTCTGCTCACCCATCTCATGATACCCCAAAGGCTGTCTCCTCCATGAAACCCTCTCTGACCACTTTTCAGGAGGCAACTAACTCAGTCCTTTGAGCTGCCTGGTCCCAGGCTGGACTGATTCAGGTTTCCGAGGACTGGTACAAAGGTGCAAGGGAGAGTCTGTTCCGACCACCCCCTCCTTCGGTTAGATCTCTCTGGTGTAGGGGTACCACCTTCAAACCCAGCCCTGCTGTTGTCTAAGGTTCTGGAGACAAGACAAAGGCATCCCGTTGGGGGGAGGGGAGCTCAGGAAACCTCCAGGAGGCGCCTGACAGTCCTGTTCCCCCTACTCAAGAAAGCACCCAGAAGGCTGCACCGCCCCCCAGGAGGGTACTCACCAGAAGGCCCTGCTGGATTGGAGCCAGGGGAGGGGGTAGGCGCCCAGGGGTGTGTGTGTTGGGTGGAGGCGGGGACTTGTCATCAGCTAGGACAGCTTTTGATGGCTCTTGTTCTGGTTCCCAATGTCTTTGTTTGAATTCACTAAGACAGAGTGGAGACAGCCACGGAAGGGAAGGGAACCTCAGGAAAGTTGGCTCATGGCTTCAAGGGGGATCCCAGGGAAAGGTGGTATAGCCTTCTTTGTAAAAGTAAAACCCAGCAGGTGAGGACGCTCCCAGGGAACCTGTAGGCTCTGAGCCAGGCCTCCCCTGCTCTCTGGGAGGAGTTACCTTAACCAAAGTCCTTTCAGGTGAGGTAAGACACACTCTTCGGGTCTGGCTTGTGGTCTTCAGTGTTTGTTTGTCTGTCTGTTCTGACTCCTCAGGCTGTCCTTCTGAACTCACACCTCTTCAAGCAGCTCCCACAAGCCCCTCTTCTGCCCTCTCGGTCTCAGCATGTCCCCCACAGATGCCCCACCAGGCCGTTCAGTGCTTACACCCTTCCCTTTTTCTGAGAATCCAGTCCATCCTCTTGTTCACAACAGTCCACTCGAATGTCCCTTGTCCTGGCCAGCAAGTTTAACACATCACAGATTTCAGTCTATCTCTGCCCTTTCCTAGGTAGGTGCTCTTGGGTGAGTCTCTTCACAACCCCCTCTCCCCAAACATACACACCACCACCACCACCTCAGCTCTCTACTGTGAAACTCGAGACAGACAGTACCTGTCCCAGGTAAGGAAGCAGTGGCTGAGTGTGCTCCAGCAGGGCCACACAGGTCCTGTGCACATGCACAGCCACCATGGCTTCCACTGTACAGCCTTTCCTCACAGTGACACACTTTCCTGTCAGTTCTTCTCTGTGCTCTTCCTAGACCCATCTTCTCTATTCTGACAATACACACACACGTACACACACACACACACACACACACACACAAATACACACAGACACACACAGACACATGTACACACAGACACATGTACAAACACACACATACACAAGCACACACACAGATATACACACAAACACACACACAGACACACATAGACACACACACAAACACACACACATACATAAACATACACACACATACACAAGCACACACACAGATATACACACAAACACACACACAGACACACATAGACACACACACATACATAAACATACACACACATACACAAACACACATAGACACACACACTAGACACACACCCCAACACACAAACATAGAAACACACAAACACACACACACACACACACACACACACACACACCACACCCCCACAGAGATACAAACACACAGATACACACACTAACTTGAACTCAGAGTTACCACTTCCTGTTGGCAGCATTGGGGACAACATCAGATCCTAAGCACACGGTCCAACCAATCCTCTTCAGAGTGCCACATACCCTTGGTCTTCTCCAACACCTTGGAACGATGGTGGGCCTGAGCCAGCAGTTCCAAGAGGTCACACGCGCAGCAGCTCCAAGCACCTAACACCTCTGAAAGGGTGGGATGGGGAGGTTGGTGAGCATGCTGGCTGATGGATGCTGGGGTGGAGGCAAGGGTGTAGACAGGCCTTCAGAGAAGATGAAACTTATAAAATGTATTCATTTCTGGCTACTTTTCTAGTGAGTTCCCACAAACTCCCTGGTATAAGACAACACAGATTGTTCTTTCATATTCTGGGGATCTGACATCCAAAATCAGTGTTGAGTAGGACCAGTGTTAGGGTGTTGGCAGGGCTGGTTCCTTTGGAAGTTCTAGGAGATGACTCCTTCCTTGTCTCACCGTCTCCGGGCTGCCTAAGTGCCTTGGCACACACATCTCACTTGGCCTTTTGTGGCCAGCACCACATGAAACACTAACTAGGTTCACTTCCCACTTGTAAGAACCCTTCTACTGAGGCTATAGAGATGGCCCAGTAGGTAAAGACTGTTTGCTCCGCCAACATGAAAACCTAAGTTTGGAGCCTAAAACCATGTTAAAATCCAGGCATGGCTGCCTGTAAACCAGTCACTGTAGCACTCAGAGACAGGAGGATCACTGGACCTTGCTTGTTGGCAGATGACTTACCTGCAGGTTGTTAGAGGCTATACCTCAGAGGAATAAGGCATCTAATGTCCTCCTCTGGCACAGACACCCACATCGTCTCCTAACAGACACACACACACACACACACACACACACCACCACCACCACCACCACCACCCCTTGGAATCACATTTGGGCCTGCCAAATAATAACGGAATAATGTCTCCATCTTAAGTTCCTTCACAATCTCTTCAGCACAGTTCCTGTGGTAGTTTGAATGAGAATGTCCCCTTAGGCTCATGTGTTTCAAAGCTTGGTCCCCAGTTGATGGAATTGTTTGGGAAGGATCAGGAGGTATGGCCTTGTTGGAGCACGTGTGATCTTGTGGGAGAAGGTGTGTTACTGGGGGGTGGGAGGGTGGGACTGATGGTTTTGAAGGCGTACCCAAAGCGGGGGATGTGTCTCTCGCTCAATTGTGGGATGGGTGCCCCCCAGGAACCACAGTGGCCATTCTTGATGTAAAAGCCGCAGGTAGCTTTATTAATTGAGATCCTGGGTCTTGAAGGGATCCCGGGTCGACCGTATCTCACACAGGAGACAGAGGAATCGACCCAGCTTCCAAACTAGGGGTTTATATAGGGGAGGTTAGGGGCATTCATGTTACACATGATTGGTCAATTCAAATGGTGCACAGTTACTTTCGGCGCGAAATTACATCAGCAAGGAGTACGTGCTCTCTAGCAGCTCAGCAGGCAGGTAGGGTGGCTCATCTCACTCAGGGGGGGGGGTGAAGGAAGGGTGGCTACAGATGATCAATGTCCTTGGGGCTGATAGCTGGTTTGGCAAGTCCTATCTCTGGCTCTCCCTCAGGCACGTCCGGCCCTGCACATCCGGACTCTGACAATGAGCAACCTTTATGAAACTCTAGTTTTACAGTTTAAAAGCCCCAATGCAAGTCCCAGTCTCCACCCCCCTGTCTGTGTGTGTGTGTATGTGTGTGTGTGTGTGTGTGTGTGCGCGCGCGCGCGTGCACACACCTGTGGATCAGGATGTAAAGCTTCTAGGTATTGCTTCAGCACCATGCCCGTCTGCTTACTACCATGACGATCACAGACTAACCCTCTAAAATTGTAAGCAAGCCCCTGGTTAAATGCTTCCTTCTGTACGAGTTGCCCTGATCATGGCGTCTCATTACAGCACTAGAACAGTAACGGAGACAGAAGGCCATACCCACAGATTCAGGCCATCAGGGAATGGTTGTCTTGGAGAGTGCTGATGGCAGTGTCCTGTAACCCCCAGCGTGGGCAACACAGAGACCTTTGTCACCTTGACTACAGTGTTGGACTCACAGACCCTCCACAGGGGATAGAAATGCCCAGACTCTGGTGCACACTCACTGATGCCAGGAACTCAGGTGACTCTGGTAAGAGCTGGTGGCTGCATCCATCCAGTCAGTGTCCCAGTGGGTCATGACATTGTGCCACAGTTTGGGATAATCCCACAGCAATAGGGACTGTCTCAGTTACTGTTCTAGTGCTGCGATGAGACACCATGGTCAGACGCCTGCAAGAAACTTGTCTGAGACTTTGCTCTGCACTTGTGAGAGTGTTAGCCTGCAGGTGTTACCTCAGAAAGGTCCACATGAACTAAGTTCAGTTCTCAGAGCCAATATCAGGCAGGCAGCTCATAGCCACTTGTAAGTCCAGCTCTAGGGATCTGACAGCCTCTTCTGGCCTCTGCTGGAACCTGTAGTAGAACACTTCACCACACACACACACACACACACACACACACACACACACACACACACACACTCACACTTAAAAATAAGATAAACATATGTTTGAAAAGTGGTACTAAACATGACAGTACATACCTGTAATCTTCCCTCCTGAAAGGCTACTGTCCAAGGCCAGGCTGGACTACAGAGCAAACAAAATTTAGCCTCAAAACCACAAGAACAAAAGAAGAAAAGCGCTAAACTGAGTCTATAACACAGGCTCACTTGGTTACGTTTCAGTGCTCTAGAGTCTCCAGTCTTGCTCACCACGGTGACACAGGCCAGGAGGTGAGCTCACCCTTCTGCATTCAGGGGACATGTGAGAGGTACTGGCCAAAAAGAACCTATTCCAGCTCATTCCACAGCACTCTGATAATTAAAACTCAGGACGCAAGGCAGAGCCACCCTGTAGACGGCTGCCCTGACCCCTAATCATGGCACCTGAGCATCTGTATTCTGTTTTGCAGAGGGAGAGCCGGTCATGTGACGTGAGTCCCTGTGCAGAGAGAAGCAGACCAGGCTGGAAGAGGGCACTTGGCTTCCTGCCAGCTCTCTGCAGCTCTTCACAGGTCCTCTCCTTCCGGAGCACTGGGGTGAGCCAGGTCCTGGATTCCACGAAATTCCTTTTGTCCTTATTCCAAGAATCCCTCTCCCACCTCCACCCTGTGGCTCTGCAGGAGGGCATCTGTGATTCATAGCAAGAGCTCTGCATGCCTTGTCTTCCCCAGCCTTCTGGTGCCATGGGGAGGAGAGGGCATGTTCTGTCTCCCTCTTGGGGCCCTTTTATTTCAGATTTGTATCTTGCTCCTACCACTACACTCACAACAAGCTAACATTTGTCAGCCCATATAAAAGAGGAGGCAGCATGTTTCCTACAAGCCCTCTTCCCTCTTCCCTCTTCCCTGAACTCTACCCTGTGCCCTGCAAGCACTGGGTTGTGGTGCCTGCTCCTGGGACTGACGGACGCTATCCTCTCTGTACCCGAGGACAGGTTGGGGAACTTGGGTGAGCCTTAAGCTCTGTTACGTCTTAGAGAACAGGAGAATAAGAAGAGCACTCAGCTCCCCCAGGCAACCAGGAAACAATTTGCAAGACGGAATTCAACAAGCAATGCCAACAAGATCATAATGACCATATTTATGGGCGAACGAGGAGGCCTGGGCTCGGGTTTTCATTATCGTGTGTACAAATGTGATCGTCTCCGTGCAGCCTGCCTCCCGCTCCAGGCGGCAGCTGTTGGCTGGTGCATGGTAATTTGATGTAAATTGCCCCCCAAATATGGTAATTCCCTCCTCTGCCAGGGGAGCTTGAAGTCACAAACCTGGAGAGGTTGGCAGCAGATGTTTTCTTACCGCTCTGTAGGCTGCTGGTGTTGTGGAAAGATGGCAATGGGGTCCCGAGACAATGCTGCTCTGGCTACTTCCTGTGTGGAGATGCTGCGGGCACTCAGTGTCCATGCCTGGGAAGTAGGCACAGCGATTGTCTCCTCTGCTTGAAGTAGCAGAGAGAATAAGCATCGCTACACACGATATGTTCAGCGCCAAGGACTGCATAGTGGTGGGTATTGTTACTTTGGACCTCAATGGTGACACCTATAGGGGTTGGCAGTCCATGCCCAGTGCCACCCCTTGGTCCTCAGTGGTAGCTACTGGGGGTGGGGGTGGGGTGGGGACAGCAAATAAAAACAACGCAATTACAATGAACGTGATGTGGTAGCTCACACCTGTAATCCCAGGATTTGGGAGGTGGAGGCAGGAGGATAGCCAAAAGTTAAGAGGCCAACCTGGGCTCTTGTGAGTTTCAGGACCACCTGAGGTACAGAGTGAGGACCTGTCTTCAAGTAACAAAACAAAGACGAAATAATACACCGATAACGACCGTGCAAAGGAATGCCCGGCCAGGAGCAGACACAGCTTTGCCGTCATTACAACCTGAGATCTCCCTGGGGTTTTTAAGGAAAAAAAAAATCAATACTTCAATATGTAGATGAGAGAGCACAGACAATTTCTCCAGAGAAAGGCGGTGACAAACTCAAGGAAAGAGGTGTTTTTTCTCTCCGGCTTCTTTTCTGTTTTTCTTTAATCAAGAGTGAAAGACACAGTAAAACAACCTTGAGAGAGCTTTATTCCAGGAAAACTACAGAAACACAGAATGCCGGGTGTGGGTGGCACTTCCAGGAGGGGTGATCTGCCCTGGGGGTGTTGGGGTGGGGGATGGCAGCCTGATCTGCCCTGGGAGAGGGGGAGGAGGGATGGCAACCTGCCCAGTGTGGACAGTTTGTGGGAACAACTAACATTGTGTCCCCAAAGCCAAATCAAGATAAATGATGCAGGTGTCTCGATAATGTGAATTTATTTCGTGGAAATTGTCCAATAGAAGGGGAAAGGCCCATAAGGAAGGCTGGGAGGACATTAGAGAGGCAGAGCAGAGCCTACCACAGCAGACAGGGAGGAAAGCCAGGACTGCCTCGTGGCACACTCCGGAAGCTCTCAGAGTGGCTGTGTTCTGGGGAGGGGATCAGCCCCATGGAGTAATGTTTAGGGTGTATTTTTAATTCAGACAAAGAGGACAAAAGGTTCTTTACAACTATAAAGAGAGAAACTATATGCACATATCGTTGTGGGGCCCAGGGAGTGCATGGATGTCAGAGAGAGGTAGAGAGAACAATGGGGTGTCCAACACAGAGAGGGCAGGGTTGGAGGGCCCTCCTAGGACTCTGCCTCTCCCTTGCCAAGATCACAGAGCAGTGGTCCCAGCATTGGGTGGGCTCTGGGAAGCTAGCTGGGTAGAGGGTCCTGCAATAGACGATAGCTCTGTTAAAAAGATGTTTCTTGTGGTCAGAGCCTCCGAAGTGGGGCAAGGGCTGGCTCCTTAAGTGAGCTGGGGGGCTGGAGGCATGCAGCCCAGGTTGGAACAGTCACACGGGACTGGGCAGTGGGACTCTATGTCTCCTAGGATGGCTAGATAATGCTAACGAACTGTCTGCCCATTCTGGCCCATAGGTCCACACAGCTCAAAGGAAAGACAAACCCGTTTGTTTACGAACCATGGGGAAGGAAAGAGAAAGAGAGAGGAGGAAGGAGAAATAAAAAGGGATTGAGCTGGGGGGAGGGGGAGGGGAGAGAGGGAGGGAGAGAGGGGAGGAGGAGAGAAGGGGTGGGAGGAGGAAGAGAGGCAAGCCGGGCGTAATCCCTTTGTAAACACGGGCAGAAACTTGTCTTCCTAATTGAAAAGCCCATGTGGGCCGCTTAATCCAGTCCATGTTAATGAGACCAACCACATTAAAGCAGATATCGACTACAGCCGTCACACTGCCAGGGAGGGGACCAGAGGGAATATATCCACCAGAGTGCCATGGAAATCAGTGTGTGTGTGTGTGTGTGTGTGTGTGTGTGTGTGTTCTAACATCCCATGATACAGGCAACCAGTGGCCTCACACAGCAGGAGTTTGGGGGAGGGGGGTCCCCACTCCCACCCTGTGACCTTTGTCCTCTTAAAAGGGGCAAAGTGACCTGAAATGATATGATATTAAAATGGTGTGATAATCTCACTGATAAGTGGATATTAGCCCAAAAGCTGGGAATACCCAAGATACAATTCACAAACCACATGAAGCTCAAGAAGAAGGAAGACCAAAGTGCAGATGCTTCAGTCCTTCTTAGAAGGGGGAACAAAAATACTCACAGGAGAAAATATGGAGACAAAGTGTGGAGCAAAGACTGAAGGAAAGGCCATCCAGAGACTGCCCTGGGGGATCCAGCCCACATAGAGTCACCAAACCCAGACAATAGTGCTGATGTCAAGAAGTGCATGCTGACAGGAGCCTGATATAGCTGTCTCCTGAGAGGCTGTGCCAGAGCCTGACAGATACAGAGGCAGATGCTCACAGCCAGCCACTGAACTGAGAACAGGGTCCCCAATGGAGGAGTTAGAGAAAGGGCTGAAGGAGCTGAAGGGGTTTCCAACCCTATAAGAAGAACACAATATCAACCAACCAGAGCTCCCAGAGCTCCCAGGGACTAAACTACCATCCCAAGAGAACACAGGGATGGACCTATGACTCCATCTGCATATGTAGTAGAGGACGGCCTTGTCCGGCATCAATGGGAAGAGAGGTCCTTGGTCCTGTGAAGGTTCAATGCCCCAGTGTAGAGGAATGTCAGGGAGGGGAAGTGGGAGGGAGTGGGTGGGTGGGTGAGAGAAGCAGGGGGTGGGGTTGGGTGAGATAGCGGGTTTCTGGAGAGGAAACCAGGAAAGAGGATAACATTAAAAAAAAAAATATATATATATATATATATATATACATACATACATATATATATATATATGAGAGATATATCTCCAATAAAAGAAAAAAAGAAACAAAGCATAAGTTAAACTAAAAAAATAAAAATAAAGTAATGTGACACACTAGGGGATAAGAACTCAAGATATTGTACTCTCAACCCAATTGCTTTGGGTATGAAGCTTAAACAGACGCATTAGCATATCACAATTTTAAGTTACATTGGATGGTACTAACTCTAAAAGTTTTATGAAATATAATTATATTATGTCCCCCTTCTGCTTCCTCTCTCAAACTCCTCTTGTGTATTCTCTCTCCCTTTACTTGTTCCCTCTCAAATTCATAGCCTCTTTTTATTTCATTACTATTGTTACACATTAAAAAAAAAAGATGGTGTGATAGAAAACTCTCACACAGTGCGGTAAGCACAAACGCGCTCTTGGCGTGATTTGTCTTTGGGGTGATCTGTTTGATGACTTCAAAGAAATCAGGCCCAAGACAGAGCTGGGCCTCCAGGTGCTGGGGATAGTGCTGAGCTCAGCCAGTTTTTCCAACAAATGCTCTTCTCCTGGGCCTTGTGCTCAGCAGTAAGCCTCTGGCCATGCATGAGATCAACAGGGAGCCAGGGCAGGTGTGGCCGTGATCCAGACCCCAGTCATTGGGCCTTGTTGAGGCCTCCTCATCCCCTCACCTAAACCTCACGATTATGGGTCGTTCTTTAGCCGGTCTTCCCTCTTCCCTCCACACAGGGCTACCAGGATGCTTTTTCTGATTCACATCTCTGTTTGTGCCAGTTCCTACTCAAACATCTTCCGTGTTTTCCCGTCACCCTCTGGACAGAGCCCAGTGGCATTCATCTTCACTTAACTATAGGCAGCTATCACTACACCCCAACTCTACCCTCAAATCCCTCCTGCCTCACCCCACCTCCCCAGCATATACCCACAGCCCCTCATTCAACTCAGGGCTGGACTGTAGCTGCCACTCCCTGGCCAATAGGTGTAACTCCACCATCTGGTTCAAAGGCTTCTGCAAGATCTGGTATTCGCCCACTGAGCTGTAAAGCAGTCTCCAGGAGTGAAGCTTTTAGTGTAAATGGCCTCATTTAGCTCTGGCTGTTTTGGGGGTGGTCGTTTGACTCCTGGGGAATGGGAGGTCTAAGGCTCAGGAGGTGGGGACTCGGCGAGCCGGTTCAGAGGTGCAGCTGGCTAGAGCGAACAATTTTCAGGATCTATGTAACTCCTCGGTTTTTACGAAAAGAGCGAATAGAGGTAGGGAGACATTAAGTGTCTACTTGCATCCCAAAGCTACTGGGTGATGGACTGGATGGATCCAGTTCTGTCATCGCCAAGCTCAGCCCGCCCACACCCAGCGGCTAACAGACAGCAGCGCTGAAGTTTCTCTTTGACCTCGGTCACCCACTCTCGCTTGGGCTCCAGGAAAGGGATTTTTCTAGCTCATTATTTAGACGGTGACAGGAAGCTGCTATTCAACCAGACAATGGATGGCCCGTGATTGAAGTGACCCCACAGTCCTTGATGGTTGTCCATGTTCTGGGAGCAACACTGTTGCTTTGTGTACCGGATCCGTGATAATTAATGGGATCAGGTGGCAGGGAAGGGCCTGAATGAAGCCTAGAACACGTTCTGGTGGAGTGGAGGGCTTTCAAAAGCTACGGGGTGACCCTCCAGTCATGTCTGAAACCACCGGACAGTAGAGCAAAAGGCACTTTCCAGAATTCACTGCCGTTATTGGAGAAGTTCCCTCGAAGCAGAGGTTTGCCGCCCTGTGCAACCCAGCCTTCCATCAGTCCCGTTGGTCCAACGGGAGGGAGATGGCTTTCTAGCTGCATCCCATCTTAGTACTGCGACAGGCAGCCAGGCCTGGGGTGGCCTTCCTCTGCTTTCAAAGAAGAGATTTCTGCAGTTCTGCGTGTAAGCCAGAGATCTCATCTGGCACGGGTTCAGGCTGAAGGGGTTGAAATTTCTGTTTTCCCCAGGGCAGAGTGGAAGAGCCTTGCCTTTGACAAGGTAGTAAAACATCTGTGTTTACAAGAGAGATAAGGAGGAAGCTGGCAGCGTGGGCCTCTGTGGCTGTCTCTCGAAGGTGTTTCCTTGAAGAGCTCAGAGTAGAGTCCAAGGAGCAGCCTGTGCCTGGCCCAGGGTGATGATCTCCTATTTCTGCCTTCTAGACTCCTCTTCCTCTCTCCCACATGCCTACAGAATCTGGCAGGGGGCCCAGCCTGGATACTCGGTGTTAGATGAACTGACGTGTCTGTGAACTTCATCCAACATTCAGCTTTCCACGGTGATCAAACTCAAACCCCGCTCCTACCCCACACCCGTTATTTCCATTCTCTGAACAGTCCTGTGATGCCGCACCTCTTCAGCCTACCTTGACAGCCTTGTCCATTCCTTCTCTTCCCACACGTCCTAGCTGAATCCAGATGAAAGTCTCCCGTATTCCTAAGCAGGGCCATTGCCCAGGTTCTTTCTTCCCATCCTCTGCTGCCCGTCTTTCAAGAGCCTACCTCTTAGCCACGGAGATGACATCAGCGTCTTTGTTATCTGTTTGTCTCATGGACTCTTCCATGAGGCGGCCATCAGTGGAAAGGAAACTCACACTGGGCTATCAGCTTCCCTATCTGTGACAGGGCAGATATGTGACCTGCATATTAATTTGGAGTCCCTGGAGGACTGTGAAGGGCAAGAAGCACGAGACCCCATGGATCTAGTGTTTCAGAGAGACACTAGAAAACTGATCTCCCCACACTAGGTACTCCCCATGCTGCCAGCCAGCCAGGGCTCTAGATGGGTCAGCTGGATGCACCGCTATGAAACTCAGGAAATACAGGAGTTGGAGGTCACCTTCTGGCCTGAAGCCTCCCTCGGCTGTTCTAGAGAAGGCAGGACTGTGGGTGGGAATGTGAGGTGTCTTCCTAGCAGGGTTCTGCTGTCCCTGGGTTCCATGTCCCTGGGTGCTGGGACAGTAGCAGAAGAGCTGAAATGTCTCCTGTTAATTGTCAGAGTGAAGTGGACAAGGAGAGGTGTAGAGAAAGCGCAGGGCTCCACTCAGTCCGTTAAGTGACCGAGGAGAATGCTCTGCTCTTCCCAGAGCAAGTCCTATGGCTACCAGACCTGGTCGGTGGCTTTGCCACTGCAAAAGAGGACCCAAACAACTGCCTGGTCTTCATGTACTTGTCCCCCGGAATAAGCCTGGAGTGGCGGCCTAGCAGGCAGGGTGCGTTGACAGGCGGGCATGAAACAAACAAACACCCTGGGTATGAGTTCCCCAGTGCCACATACACTTGGCATGTCAGATGAGGCAAGATCAAAGGAAAAGGTCACCCGGGCTTCAGAGGAAGCTTGAGGCCAGCGTACAGGAGACCTTGTCCTAAAGACAAACACAACAGCAACAAGCCATCAAAAACCGTGAAGGGGTGGGCAGAAGCAAACGGCTTTATTCTCAGTTACAAACTAACTCCACCGTTCAATTTCCTTTTCATCGAGCGCCTGTTCTTTCTTCTCCAGAGCTTGACACCGAGGCCAGGCGTGACTTCGAGCTGAGAATTTCCTACAGAGAACTCTCCTCCCAGCCCAAAGAGCCCCCTGCAACAGGATTCTGGTAATAAAGATGGATGGTCGTGTGCTGTGAGGAGAGAGGAGCTCACACCCCTCGGCCACAAAGCCACCCTGACGTGCCAGCCCTGACCACATTCTGGGCCAGTGGGAAAGCTTCTGCATTCCCAGGAAAAGATCCCTCCTCACAACAGTGTCAGGAATTTGGTGACATCTCCTGACTTTTAGAGGTGAAGTAATTAAAAAAAAAAAAAAAGAAAGAAAAAAAGAAAAGAAAAGAAAAAGGACCTAGAAGTGAAGTCACTTGTCCAAGGTCACACAGCCAAGCAACCAGATCTGGTTTCAAAATGAACTGAGCCTATCTGGCCGTTTGAAAATGTGGCCTTAGGTGGGGGTGGGGGTGGGGGGGTCTCCCTTCAAGGTCATCTGGGTGGACCCCACTCTGGCAGGGCTAATGGAAGATAAACAGTGGTCCAGGAGTGCAGGCAGAGCGGAACGGAATTGCACCTGACACTTGAATCTAGCTGATGGACAGGTGATTCCCACCCGAGCCACGGTTTACATGGTCCCTGTAGTGGCTTCTGGGGAGCGGGGCAGGCAGTCAGAATGTTCCAGTCTCAGCGGGAGGCACAGGGGCAGACTCTTAGAAGGAATTATTAACACCCAAGGAATTCCTTCAGAACAGTAGGGGGGAATAAAGATTCTTCAAAAAAAGGTCTAATAGCAAATTTTCTGGATTTTCCAGCTAATTTGAAGGTACCTCGTTGGAACATTTTCTTGTCAGAAAAGATTTTAAAATACATTCATTCAGCGTGACATGATAATTGGGCCTGGCTGTCTGATGAATGCCTTTTATCTCTTCCTCAGCTATTGTTCGGCGGGATGGAGCCGATGGCTGCAGCGTGCACTTGGTTAAATGCACTAACAGAGCCACTTTCGATGATTCTGGTCACAGGAGACGGCGAGGTCTCCGAGGTGCAGATGGAAGCTTATCCGAGAGCAAGTGTCCGGAAGGGAAGGACATTAAGTGGTTAGAGAAGGCATTTCCTCACTGCACACTTGGGAAAGGCAGGGTTCAGGGAGCTGCCTGTGCCGCTCCAACGTAGGGGTTGCTGAGAGGTGACCTGGATCTGCATCTCCTGAGCCAGACCCCAAGTCCCTGTGCCCTGCCTCGTGAGGGAGGGAGTCTGGAAATAAGACACAGCGGTGGGCAGCTTATGTCTGGGTGGCGCTGTCCTGTCCGCGCTAACCCCTGTGCTCCCTGCACCAGAGACCACGCCCTCTGGGCGGTGCAGCAGGACTGGGTGGCCCCAAGGGCTGCACTTTCTTGACAGTCTATTCTCCGCTCTGACTCACCTTTATGGAAGTAGCTGCTTTCACGGGCCCTTCTTCCTCTCTCCTTTCGTGTTTTCCTTCCTTTAAAGGCTTTTGTTTTTTACAAAAGCAAATTTCCAGGCCTGGCCACCTGTCAGTCATCTCCTCTTTTGCTCACCGCCCCTAAGAAAGAGGGGTTTGTTTGGATTTATTGTTCTTCAACTTCTCGCCGCCATTTCTCCCCTACCGGTGTTGTTCTGTTGAATTTGCCTCAAAATGACTTTGTAGGAACCAGCCGCTTTAGACTGGCTCACAGCTTCCATATGTTAATAAGGTGTTTGTAGAACTGTAGCTTGGGTTTTCTCCTTGTCAGAGCCCGGCTATCCTTCCTTTTAAGAGACAGCTTGTCCTCAAAAATGCCCTTCATTAACATTTAACGAATAGAACAGTTTCCGTTGGGATTAAGAAGTTGACATTTCCATTGTTTTTCTTAGAAAACAGCACAACATTAGCCGTGCCCTCACGGGACTGCATTTTCCACAAAAGTGAGATAACAAAGGCCTGGGCGAGCAGTCCTTACCTGGCCGCGTGTGCTGTTTAGACGTGTGTGCCTGTCTGCGGCTTTTCCTGTGCCTAATCACACCTCTGCATCTGATGTGCGCTTATGACATTTTACACACAGCCGCGATGGTCTGCCGATAGGTAATTGGCTACGCTGGTGTGCGTGTGTGTGTGTGTGTGTGTGTGTGTGTGTGTGTGTGTGTGTGTGTGTGTAGCTACTATTCACAGTTGTGAATGTGTGTGCTGTGCTGTACCTGTGTGACTGTTCGTGCATAAATTTGCCTGCCTATGTTCCAGGGTGTCTATGCACATGGAAGGCTGTGCAAACTTGTGTGGAAGTGGGTGCTGTGTGGATGATATCTGTGAGTCTGTGTCTCCAGTGTCTGGATATGAGCTCCTGTGTGAGGGTAAGTCTTTGTCCTGTTTGCTTAAGTGTTTGAGAGCCCCTAGGACGCTCAGCTTCGTGTTCAGAGGCCTTTATAAACATATACACAGCACCCTCCGGTGGACATTGTTGGAATGCATCCACAAACAAAACAAACGGGCACGCTCAAAATCAGGTCCTGTTCAAAATAGAGTTTCTGTTTCTGTGCAGGGCACAGTTTCTGGGATGTTCCTTGAGAATGGTGTGTGTGTGCTGTGCGTCTGGATTAAGGCACACGCTCAACAGAGGATGACAGCAGGCCCAGCACAGGCAGCGGTCTCACCATGCCACCCCGAAGAGGCTCTTTCTCCAGTTTGGGGGCAGGATCACGGCGCTCCCTCTCAGCCAGAAGGGTCAGAAGCTACCTCATGAGCACATTCCTGGGAGCTCACATTCTCTGTGAGCTTCCTTGGCCCCATTCCAAGAGTAAATCTAGCCCATTGTCCTTCTGGACTGTCTAGGAAAGGGGACCTTCAGCAGAGACGGTATACGTGCTTCCTACGGCTGCCAGAAAGTGTGTGTCAGAAACTTAGAGGCTAAAGTAGGTCACCTGTCTAAAATGGGGTGCCAGGGACCAGATGTAGTGGCTCATACCTATAAATCCATGTTTAGAAGCAAAGCAGAAGGGCCACAGCCTGGGGACCAAGCCATCAGCATGCAGGCCTTTGAGGGGACATTCGAGATCCAACCCAGAGCAGCAGAGTATATCGCTGTAATAACTACACCCGCCTTACTGGGCTGTTGAAGGGGTACGACGAGACCGGAGAGAGTTTGGTGCGGTGACAGGTACATTTCGCAGCACACATGTGGAAATTACAGGGCTTGTGTTCTATCCCTCTGCCCACTGGGTTCTGAGGATTGAGCCTGGGTCATCAGGCTTAGAGGCAAGAACCTTCAGTTGCCAACCTACCTCACAGGTCCCCTCTTCCTATTGTTTGCTTGTTTGTTTTTGCTTTTCTTCCTGGGCTCCATGAGGCTGTTGGTTTCTACCACTGTGTTCTGTGTCACCAAAGCAACAGAGCCAACTGGGGACAAAACCGAGAGCCGGAATGAACCTTCCCGGCAGTTCAGATCCTTTGACACGGGGACAAATGCTCGACTAACACCTCTGTTAACAGGAAAAGATATTCTGGTGTCACAGACATCACACACCCAGGCAGTAGTGGAGAGAGACTTTGAACCCACAGCATCAAACCTCAAAGCCATGCTCTTCTCCATTAAGGGATATTGACATGAGTCAAATCCCCATCTTACAGACAAAAAATGAGGTGAATCTGATGGCGTCAATCAATGCCTTGAGAAAATGTGTGCCTATGGTGGACAGAGCAGGAATGGACAATCCAGGAATCAAGACATTAATAAGTCAAATCTAGGGGTTTTTAGCTCAGTGGTAGGCGCTTGACCTAGTCTGGGGAACTGAGAGTCCTGGTCCCCAGCTCCACAAAAAAAGGCCAAAAAAAAAAAAAAAAAACACAAAAAAAAACCCCATTGAAGAACCCCCTGGCGGGGGAAATGTGGTTCCCAGAAAAAAAAAAACCGAAAAAACTCAGGGAAAAAAAAAAAAAAAAAAAGAGTAGTCCTGTGTCCACCAAATGTTGCACATCTGTGGAGGCTCACAAACCCTCTCTAATCCTGGCACTCAGGAGGCAGAACCAGTGGCATTTCTGACTATTCAAATGAATAGCCTAGGTCTCTAGATGCAGCAAGTTCCAGGACAGCCAGAGCTGCATAGTGAGACCCTGCCTCAAAAAAAAAAAAAGTGATTATTTCCCTTAATACCAAATGTTGCCTGTCTTTGCCCCTATGTTCTCCAAACCCTCTCGAGAGTCATGTGACCCCATGCTAGCAAGAGTACATTCAACACTCAGAACTATTCTACTACTTCAAAAAGTTTAGGAGGTGCACTGGCTGGCTTTGTGTGTCACCTTGACGCAAGCTGGAGTTATCACAGAGGAAGGAACCTCCATTGAGGAAATGCCTCCATGAGTCCCAGCTGTAAGGCATTTTCTCAACTAGTGATCAAGGGGGGATCAGCCCATAATGGGTGGTGCCATCCCTGGGCTGGTGGTCCTGGGTTCTATAAGAGAGCAAGCTGAACAAGCCAGGGGAAGCAAGCCAGTAAGAAACATCCCTCCGTGGCCTCTGTCTCAGCTCCTGCTTCCTGACCTGCTTGAGTTCCAGTTCTGACTTCCTTTGGTGATGAACAGCAAGGCAGAAGTGTAAGCTGAATAAACCCTTTCCTCCCCATCTTGCTTCTTGGGTCATGATGTTTGTGCAGGAGTAGAAACCCTGACTAAGACATGAGGTACCTCAGTATCTGCCTGGCCTGCACAAAACCCTGGGTCTGATCCCTAACACTGCAGAAACCTGGTATAGTGGTGCACACCTGTAATCTAAGCACTTGGAAAGTGGAAGCAGGAGCATCGGAAGTTCAAGGTTGGGCCGGAGAGATGGCTCGGCGGTTAAGAGCACTGACTGCTCTTCCAGAGGTCCTGAGTTCAATTCCCAGCAACCACATGGTGGCTCACAACCATCTATAATGGGATCGATGCCCTCTTCTGGTGTGTGACATATGTGTGTGAAGACACATACAAAAATAAATAAATAAGGGGTTGGGGATTTAGCTCAGTGGTAGAGCGCTTGCCTAGGAAGCGCAAGGCCCTGGGTTCGGTCCCCAGCTCCGAAAAAAAGAACCAAATAAATAAATAAATAAATAAATAAATAAATAAATAAATAAAATCTTTAAAAAAAAAAGTTCAAGGTTATCCTTGACTACCTAGCAAGTTTGAGGCCAACCTGGGATACCTGAGACAGGTATCAAAGAAAAAGCGATCCCTGGGCTTTGCAACTGCCGCTCCTTTCTCCCTGACTTCAATGTCTGCTCACTGCTTCCCAGGGTGGCATTCCCAGTGTATCGGTTCTGAATGATCCTTACACACCCTGATTTGATCATATTTTCTTGAGGATTTTTGAATCTATATTCATGAGGAATTTTAGGCTGTAGCTTTCTTTCTTGAAGAAACGGCTTTGTCTGCTTGGAGGGGGGGTGTTAGGCCTCTAAAATGAGTGAGAAGGGTTTCCGCCTCTTCTATTTTCTGTAAGAGTTGGCGTAGGATTGGTATTATTTCTTCCTTAAATCACTCGGTATTGGACTTGCAGCAAAGCCATTAGAATCTGGGGTTTCCTTTGTTGGAGAAGCTTCAGGTTTGAATTCATTTGTGCAGCCGGTGTAGGGCTTTTCTTCTCGGCTTCTTGAGAGACGCTTTGGTAGTTCATACCTTCCAGAGAATTGTCCCTTTTCATCTACGTTATTAAATTCATGAGAAAAGTTGAGGGGAATCAGGGCTGGATTAGCCAAACACACGTGTGAA